>NC_068448.1:15056305-15353805 GCF_023373465.1 Oncorhynchus keta
GGACCCACCACAGGAGTCCGGCTCGTCAGAACGGTCCCCACAGTCATCATCCAGGTCACATGTCCAGGAAGTGGGGATGCAGCGCCCACTGGCACATGCATACTGGTTGGGTGGGCACGTACGAGCTTGAAAGGGGTGGAAGATAATAGCATTATAGAGAGATGGGAAAGGTGTGTGTGTGTGTGTGTGTGTGTGTGTGTGTGTGTGTGTGTGTGTGTGTGTGTGTGTGTGTGTGTGTGTGTGTGTGTGTGTGTGTGTGTGTGTGTGCAGTGTTGAGGAGTAGTTAACTACATGCAGTTCAACTAATAATGTAACTACAATTTGCAGTAGCTTGGTGGTAGTTAAAATTCCAATATTGGTAGTGTTTCCAGTAGTTAACGACTCTTTTGCCATGTAGCGGTGTAGCTAACTACAGGGACTACACACTACTGTTTTACCATGTAGCGGTGTAACTAACTACAGGAACTACACACTACTGTTTTACCATGTAGCGGTGTAGCTAACTACTGGAACTACACACTACTGTTTTACCATGTAGCGGTGTAGCTAACTACAGGAACTACACACTACTGTTTTGTGCAAAAATAATAGAAAATACGGGTGAAGTAGGCATCCGACCATAGTTTTTGTGTTCAATGGGCTAAATTACACATTATGTTAATTTTGTGTACCTGAGCAGGTGGTATTGGACTCATCCTCATCGTTTCCACAGTCATTGTCCCCGTCACAGAGCCATCGCAGGGGGATACAACGGTTATTCTGGCACTTGAACCGGTCCGATGGACACGTGTGCAGGTCTGGAGGAGAGAAAAGAAAGACAGTAGGATTAGAATGTTAGAATTAGAATGTAAGATCAACAGAATTAGAATGTAAGATCAATAGAATTAGAATGTAAGATCAATAGAATAAGAATGTAAGATCAACAGAATTCAAATGTAAGATCAATAGAATTAGAACATTAGAATTAGAATGTAAGATCAATAGAATTAGAATGTAAGATCAATAGAATTAAAACACTGGAATTAGAATGTTAGATCAATAGAATTAGAACATTAGAATTAGAATGTAAGATCAATAGAATTAGAATTAGAACATTACAATTAGAATGTTAGATCAATAGAATTAGAACATAAGAATAAGAATGTAAAGCTCAATAAAATTATAGCATTAGAATTAGAGTTAAAGTTCCATATAATTAAAACATTAGAATTAAAATGTTAGATCAATAGAATTAGAACATTAGAATTATAATGTAAGATCAATAGAATTAGAACATTAGAATTAGAATGTAAGATCAATAGAATTAGAACATTAAAATTAGAATGTAAGATCAATAGAATTAGAACATGTTTTTACAGTATCTCTACAAGAGGGACTGTGTCACAAAGGAGTCTCCTATAACTGGCCTAATATAAGGGGATTTTCAATAACTGTAAGTTCATAAAGCTGACATGACACATCTATAAGCACATTATGTTTTTGGATGATGGAGATTCTGCTGGTCCGACTGCTCTGTCATGCACTGGAAGTGGAACTTTCATGTATACACAGAGAAATCCTAGTTTTACTAATTGTCACATGAAGAGAGAGATAGATGGAGAAACTATGGGCCTATTTAACAGTCAATAGATATTTAAAATTCAATTGATGCATGTTTCAAAGAAGAGGCAGTATTATTAGTGCTGGATCAGTTCTGCTGCTGCTCCTACTCAGCTCATGATTCTTAACTGTGCATGTCATGCATTGTTGTTATTGTTGTTGCTGTTGTTGTTGTGTGTGTGTGTTGCTCAGTAACCACGGCGAAGGAGTGGCGGAGTGACACTACTCACGGCAGAGCTCAGGCGCCTCGTCGCTGTTGTCCAAACAGTCGTTGTCACCGTCACACTTCCATCGCTCCTGGATACAGCGGTTGTTCTTACAGGCAAACTCTCCGGGCTGACACTGAGGAGGAGGGATGTAGGTGGGGTTGGCTAGGGAGAGAGAGAGAGAGTGAGGAAAGGAGAAGACTGTTACGGACACTCTAGTAGAGCAACGTCTCTTAATGTCAGCTGTTCATATTTGGGAAATATGGGATGCATTTATCTACTTATGAGGGCTATTAGAACCAATTCAGCTGAAGAAAGCAGGTCTGAGACATTCGTTTCTCCACTCACCAGCTTAAACATGGACATTCCATACAGCATCCCAGATCAACTTAAAATAATATTTTAACATATTCTAATTGAGACCATCCCAATGCATACCTTTACAGGTGACATTGTCGTCATGCAGTATCTGGTCGTCAGCACAGCCACAGGATCTGCCATCAGGGATAGCCAGACACAGACTGCTGCAACCACCGTTTTTCACACGACACAGGTTGGTGCCTATTGAAACACCAACAGAAGACAGGCAGACAGGGCCGTTAGCATTGTTACCAAGCTCATTTCCTATTTGGGCCATTAAAGTATTCATTTATTCATGCATTCATTAATTCACATCTAGGCTAGCTAAATCACTGACACATTATAACCTTTTACGAAATTTGACAAGAAGTTTTGGCATGTTATGATGACACTTTATGACTTGCTTGTTCACTGTCTTGTATAGTGTTACCTAGTGTCACCCATATAGTGTTACCTAGTGTCACTCATATAGTGTTACCTAGTGTCACCCATATGGTGTTACCTAGTGTTACCCATATAGTGTTACCTAGTGTCAGCAATATAGTGTTACCTAGTGTCACCCATATAGTGTTACCTAGTGTCACCCATATAGTGTTACCTAGTGTCACCCATATAGTGTTACCTAGTGTCACCCATATAGTGTTACCTAGTGTCACCCATATAGTGTTACCTAGTGTCACCCATATAGTGTTACCTAGTGTCACCCATATAGTGTTACCTAGTGTCACCCATATAGTGTTACCTAGTGTTACCTAGTGTCACACATATAGTGTTACCTAGTGTCACCCATATAGTGTTACCTAATGTTACCCATATAGTGTTACCTAGTGTCAGGAATATAGTGTTACCTAGTGTCACCCATATAGTGTTACCTAGTGTCACTCATATAGTGTTACCTAGTGTCACCCATATGGTGTTACCTAGTGTTACCCATATAGTGTTACCTAGTGTCAGCAATATAGTGTTACCTAGTGTCACCCATATAGTGTTACCTAGTGTCACCCATATAGTGTTACCTAGTGTCACCCATATAGTGTTACCTAGTGTCACCCATATAGTGTTACCTAGTGTCACCCATATAGTGTTACCTAGTGTTATCTAGTGTCACCCATATAGTGTTACCTAGTGTCACACATATAGTGTTACCTAGTGTCACCCATATAGTGGTACCTGGTGTTACCCATATAGTGTTACCTAGTGTTACCTAGTGTCACCCATATAGTGTTACCTAGTGTTACCCATATAGTGTTACCTAGTGTTACCTAGTGTCACCCATATAGTGTTACCTAGTGTTACCCATATAGTGTTACCTAGTGTTACCTATATAGAGTTACCTAGCATTATCCATATAGTACTTTCCATTAAAGTTACCTTGCTGCTGGTGAGCGTCATACACGCGGATCTCGAAGAGGGGTGGTCGTTCATTTCGGAGCAGCGTGACAGTGCTGGTGGTGGTGTCCAGTTTGAAGATGCTGCCGCCACGGTACTCGTTCCAAAACAGGAAGTGCTTGTAGTGACACAGGCCGAAGGCGTGGTTCAGCTCACTTCCCTCATACACCATCTGACCAATGAGAGAGAGAAAATTATCATACAACACAGATCATGACCCCTGGTCATGGTGAAAGTCAAAAGCATAGAAGCCTCTTTTTTATATATACATTTTGGGAGTATTTTGGGAGTATTTTGGGAGTATTTGCTGACACTTGATTTAGACAGTTTGGCAATCAGATGGGATATAGGCAGGTGGGAGAAACAGTAGGAGTGTGGATGTGGGGATTGAACCTCAGTCTCTGGTGGGGAGATGTGTACATGTGTGATCATTAGGGTTAGGTCTAGGCCTAGTAAGCAGTCTAACTGACCTTGCGCTCTGTGGTGTTGAGGTAAACCATCTCGATGCGGTCGTAGTATGCATCCACCCAGTACAGGACACCCTGCGGGATGTCCAGACTCAGGCCGTTGGGCCACAGCACCGTCTTACTGGTCAGCAGGACCTGGTCATGCGAACCGTCCATCCACGCCTTCTTGATCTTCCCTCGGTTAGTCTTCTTGGGGTCCTCCTCCCAGTCTGTCCAGTACATCCACCTGGAACACAATCACACGTTCTGTTAGAGCATTACTACGTTTGCAAACTGCAAGTAACTTTCCTGAAATTCACAGGTTTTCCAGAAATCCCCCAAAAAGTGTTCCCCCAGGAATCCTCCAACCAGCATTTCTGGAAAACCTAGGAATTTGGGGAAATGTACAGAAATATTACAATACATTCTCATAGGGTGATGTCTCTGTGTGAGATGGATACTATAGCAATAGAACATAAGGAGGGCATAATGTCTGACCCGTGCTGGGGGTCCACGACGATGGCGCGAGGGTGGGTCATCTTGCCCTCAATGAGGGTCTTGCGTGTCTGAGAGGCCTTCTCCAACCTGGCCACACTGATGGTTTTCATGGGCCCGTCGTCTGTCCAGTATAGGTTACCTGCCATCCAGTCTACCGCTATCCCCTCCACGGTGTGGATGCCTGAAGGAAGGAAAGAAGGGAGGAAGGGACAGAAGGATAGAGAGAGGGAGAGAGCGGGAAAGAGCGAGAGTGACTTTCTACTAGGGCTTGGTATTGGCAGGGACCTTTGTATCACAATTCCTAGGTAGCTATCTGATACATCTCGTGATTCTATACGCATCACAGTTCTATATGAATTGCGATTTGATTTTGTAATAGGGTGGAACAGAGGGTTGTTGTAATGCATTTCATGTGAAACACTATGGTACCAGATCAGTCCTCACCATCCTTCAGGATGGTGTCTCTCTCGGTGCCGTCGATCTTCTGCCGTCCAATTATATAACTCACGGCGTCAGCGAAGTAGACGAATTCGCTCTCGGCGTGGAAGTCCAGCGCCCTCGGGTTCATCAGGTTCTCAATGGGGATCATGTACTCGTCTGGGACCTTGGCATTCATGTCCATGCCACGGATGATGCCAGGGCGGCCCTTACCGTAAACCAGGAACAACTCATGTTCAGGTTCTGCAGAGGGAATATCAGAAAACATTCCATCATTGTCATGTCATGGTTATATAAATGGTAAAAAAAAAATTATTCGAGAAATTATATTCAACTCATATTGCTACTACATAAATTGCAGGTCTGTTCTGTATGGAGTTCAATGCTGAGCTGAGATGTGCTGTTGTGTGTGATTTCCATGCTATGCTCAGTGTATGGCATTCAATTCAATTAATTTAAATTAAAACTTAGAAAGTACTCACTCTTGCAGGACTTCCCATCGCTGCCCAGGCTGAATCCAGAGCGACAGCGGCAGGTCCAGGTCTTGTGGCTGTTCCCCAGCAGACAGAGGTCTGAGCAGCCTCCTGGCTTCTTAAACTGGTCCGGGGCACACGCATGACTCTTCTCTCTCACTGGGCACCAGCGGACAAGAGAGGGGTCAAGGGGCAGTGGTCAGAAGTGAATGATCAGCACGAGGCACCAACATGGCTACAACTAGATACAGACAGATAGATACTCTTCTGGACTCCTCCAACTAGGATTTCAGGAAAACGGTACCATCATTTTGCTGCCCTAGGCCTGTACCTAGATGGAGGTTGGCGTGTCTGGTGGTACACGTGCAGCGCTGGAACAAAAACCTGTGCACACTACGTTCCAAACTTCATGGCAAAGATTGTCCAATTCCTACAGCGGCTGTTCTGGATACATGCATGGGGGTTTGTGGGTGTGAAATTACCTGGGGGTTGGCGTCTCTGATGGTACACGTGCAGGGCGGCGCCGCGGTCCACCCTGGTAACCACTGTGTAGTCAGAGGAGTTGAAACGGTTGATCCGGATCACACTGGTCTTAGCGGGGTTTAGGTTGCCTTCGTCTGAGTTGGTGGCGTACAGGTAGTTCTCAAACACCGTCAGCCCATAAAGGTGTTCAATCTAACAGATTAACAACAGAAACACAGTCCGAGTTGGTGTCTGTATGTGTATTGTGTATGTGTGTATGTGCGTGGGTGTGTCCTCACCAGCAGGCCCTGTATGATGGTGTGTCTGTTCTTGCCTTCGTAGTCCACCACCTCTACGTAGTCCAGGTAGGCATCAGCCCAGTAGACCAGCCTGTTGACCAGGTCCAGGGTGATACCGTGGGGGAACACGATCTTACTATCCACCAGCTTGGTCCGGTTCTGACCGTCCATGTCACAACGCTCCACCTTGGGAGTTTGACCATAGTCCGTGAAGAATACCTTCCTGTAGGGAGCGAGGTGAGGTAGAGGAGCGAGGGGAGGTAGAGGAGCGAGGGGAGGTAGAGGAGCGAGGGGAGGTAGAGGAGCGAGGGGAGGTAGAGGAGCGAGGGGAGGTAGAGGAGCAAGGGGAGGTAGAGGAGCAAAGGTAGAGGAGCAAGGGGAGGTAGAGGAGCAAGGGGAGGTAGAGGAGCGAGGGGAGGTAGAGGAGCGAGGTGAGGTAGAGGAGCGAGGGGTGGTAGAGCAGCAAAGAGAGGTAGAGGAGAAGGGGAGGTAGAGGAGCAAGGGGAGGTAGAGGAGCAAGGGGAGGTAGAGGAGCAAAGGGAGGTAGAGGAGCAAAGGGAGGTAGAGGAGCAAGGGGAGGTAGAGGAGCGAGGGGAGGTAGAGGAGGTGAGGGGAGGTAGAGGAGCGAAGGGAGGTAGAGGAGAGAGGGGAGGTAGAGGAGTGAAGGGAGGTAGAGGAGCGAAGGGAGGTAGAGGAAAGGGAGGTAGAGGAGCGAAGGGAGGTTGAAAAGCAAGTGGAGGTAGAGGAGCGAAGGGAGGTAGAGGAGGGAGGTAGAAGGGAGGTAGAGGAGCGAGGGGAGGTAGGGAGCAAGGGGAGGTAGAGGAGGTAGAGGGCAGGGGAGGTAGAGGAGCAAGGGGAGGTAGAGGCGGGGGAGGTAGAGGAGCGAGGGGAGGTAGAGGAGCGAGGGGAGGTAGAGGAGCAAGGGGAGGGGAGGTAGAGGAGCAAAGAGGGAGGTAGAGGAGCAAGGGGAGGTAGAGGAGCAAGGGGAGGTAGAGGAGCGAGGGGAGGTAGAGGAGCGAGGGGAGGTAGAGGAGCGAGGTGAGGTAGAGGAGCGAGGGGTGGTAGAGCAGCAAAGAGAGGTAGAGGAGAAGGGGAGGTAGAGGAGCAAGGGGAGGTAGAGGAGCAATGGGAGGTAGAGGAGCAAAGGGAGGTAGAGGAGCAAGGGGAGGTAGAGGAGCAAGGGGAGGTAGAGGAGCGAGGGGAGGTAGAGGAGCGAGGGGAGGTAGAGGAGTGAGGGGAGGTAGAGGAGCAAAGGGAGGTAGAGGAGCAAGGGAGGTAGAGGAGCGAAGGGAGGTAGAAAAGCAAGGGGAGGTAGAGGAGCGAGGGGAGGTAGAGGAGCGAAGGGAGGTAGAGGGGGGAGTGAAGGGAGGTAGAGGAGCGAAGGGAGGTAGAGGAGAGAGGGGAGGTAGAGGGGTGAAGGGAGGTAGAGGAGCGAAGGGAGGTTGAAAAGCAAGTGGAGGTAGAGGAGCGAAGGGAGGTAGAGGAGCGAAGGGAGGTAGAGGAGAGAGGGGAGGTAGAGGAGAGAGGGGAGGTAGAGGAGGTGAAGGGAGGTAGAGGAGCGAAGGGAGGTAGAGGAGCGAGGGGAGGTAGAGGAGCGAAGGGAGGTAGAGGAGTAAAGGAGAGGTAGAGGAGAGAGGGGAGGTAGAGGAGAGAGGGCAGGTAGAGGAGTGAGGGGAGGTAGAGGAGCGAAGGGAGGTAGAGGAGCAAAGGGAGGTAGAGGAAAGGGAGGTAGAGGAGCAAAGAGAGGTAGAGGAGCAAAGGGAGGTAGAGGAAAGGGAGGTAGAGGAGTGTGTGGAGATATTAAATTGAGGAAAGGGAGGACTAACCGCATTATAACGTACTTCTTCAATTTATATTTGACCCCTCACATTCAAGATGCACCAAACCATTTTGACGTGCCAGCATCAACAAGGGTAAGTGATCATGCATGTTGCATGTGTGTGTACGTCTTAGAGGAGGAAGTGTTCTGACTGACTAAGGGCTGGGTGGGCAGTTACCTGACTGACTAAGGCATGGGTGGGCAGTCACCTGACTGACTAAGGGCTGGGTGGCAGTCACCTGACTGACTAAGGGCTGGGTGGGCAGTCACCTGACTGACTAAGAGCTGGGTGGGCAGTCACCTGACTGACTAAGGGCTGGGTGGGCAGTCACCTGACTGACTAAGGGCTGGGTGGGCAGTCACCTGACTGACTAAGGGCTGGGTGGCAGTCACCTGACTGACTAAGGGCTGGGTGGGCAGTCACCTGACTGACTAAGAGCTGGGTGGGCAGTCACCTGACTGACTAAGGGCTGGGTGGGCAGTCACCTGACTGACTAAGGGCTGGGCGGGCAGTCACCTGACTGACTAAGGGCTGGGTGGGCAGTCACCTGACTGACTAAGGGCTGGGTGGGCAGTCACCTGACTGACTAAGGGCTGGGTGGGCAGTCACCTGACTGACTAAGGGCTGGGTGGGCAGTCACCTGACTGACTAAGGGCTGGGTGGGCAGTCACCAGCTGACTAAGAGCTGGGTGGGCAGTCAACTGACCAGAAGGACCAAGGGGAAGTACACAAGAAAGCATCTCAGGGCACTTCTTAGGGGTCTCTGGGGTTGTTATCGGGGTAGTGCTCACCCCATGAGGGGGTCCAGGGCGATGCCTTTAGGGTTGTAGAGCTCCTGATCCAGCAGAGTGACACACGTCTGGCCGTCGACATTGCACACAAATATACGATCGTCCACGTTGTCCTCAAAGTAGAAGTTTCCTGTCAGCCAGTCAATAGCCATCTGCTCCACATCTGGTGGGATACAGAAAAGAGGTTACAGTGCAAAAGTATTCATCCCCTTTGGCATTTCCTATTTTGTTGCACTACAACCTGTAATTTAAATAGATTTTTATTTGGATTTCATGTAATGGACATACACAAAATATTCCACATTGGTGAAATGAAAGATTTTTTTTTTTTTTGTTTCAATTTTATTTATTTTTTTAAACCGGAAAAGTGGTGCGTGCATATGTATGCACTCCCTTTGCTATGAAGCCCCTAAATAAGATCTGGTGCAACCAATTACCTTCAGAAGTCACATAATTAATTAAATAAAGTCCACATGTGTGCAATCGAAGTGTCACATGATCTCAGGGTATATATACACCTGTTCTGAAAGGCCGCAGAGTCTGCAATACCACTAAGCAAGGGGCACCACCAAGCAAGCAGCACCATGAAGACCAATGAGCTCTCCAAACAGGTCAGGGACAAAGTTGTGGAGAAGTACAGATCAGGGCTGGGTTATAAAAAAATATAAGAAACTTTGAACATCCCACGGAGCACCATTAAATCCATTATTAAAAAATGGAAAGAATATGGCACCACAAGAAACCTGCCAAGTGAAGGCCGCCCACCAAAAATCGCGGACCAGGCAAGGAGGACATTAATCAGAGAGGCAACAAAGAAACCAAAGATAACCCTGAAGGAGCTGCAAAGATCCACAGCGGAGATTGGAGTACCTGTCTATAGGACCACTTTAAGCCGTACACTCCACAGAGCTGGGCTTTACGGAGGAGTGGCCAGAAAAAAGCCATAACTTAAATAAAAAATAAGCAAACACATTTCGTGTTTGCCAAAAGGCATGTGGGGGACTCCCCAAACATATGGAAGATGGTACTCTGGTCAGATGAGACTAAAATGTACCTTTTGGCCATCAAGGAAAATGCTATGTCTGGCACAAACCCAACAACTCTCATCACCCCGAGAACAGCAGTGAAGCATGGTGGTGGCAGCATCATGCTGTGGGGATGTTTTTCATCGGCAAGGAAACTGGTCAGAATTGAAGGAATCATGGATGGCGCTAAATACTTCCAGAGATTTGAGACTGGGACGGAGGTTCACCTTCCATCAGAACATTGACACTAAGCACACTGCTAAAGCAACACTCAAGTGGTTTAAGGGGAAACATTTAAATGTCTTGGAATGGCCTAGTCAAAGCCCAGACCTCAATCCAATTGAGAATATGTGGTATGACTTAAAGATTACTGTACACCAGCGGAACCAATCCAACTTGAAGGAGCTGGATCAGTTTTGCCTTGAAGAATGGGCAAAAATCCCAGTGGCTAGATGTGCCAAGCTTATATGTGCTGCAAAAGGTGGCTCTACAAAGTATTGACTTTGGGGGGTGAATAGTTATGCACACTCAAGTTTTCTGTTTAAAAAATAATAATTCTAGTTTGTTTCACAATAAAAAATATTTAGCATCTTCAAAGTGGTAGGCATGTTGTGTAAATGAAATGTACAAGCCCCTCAAAATATATTTTAATTCCATGTTGTAAGGCACCAAAATAGGCTAAATGCCAAGGGGGGTGAATACTTTCTCAAGGCACTGTTAGTATGTGGGTGATACAGGCAGAGAGATGTTTTTATTATTTTGGAACTTTTGTGAGTGTAATGTTTATTATCTACTTCACTTGCTTTGGCAATGTTAACATATGTTTCTCATGCCAATAAAGCCCTTAAATTGAATTGAATAGAATTGAGAGGAGAGCAAGAGAGTTTGAGAGAGAAGGCAACACAATTGGCAACACAATTGGCAACACAATTTGACCCAACCAAATCATGAGAAAACAAAAAGATAATTACTTGACACATTGGAAAGAATTAACAAAAAAACAGAGCAAACAGAGCAAAAATGCTATTTGTCCCTAAACAGAGAGAACACAGTGACACAATACCTGACCACTGTGACTGACCCAAACTTAAGGAAAGCTTTGACTATGTACAGACTCAGTGAGCATAGCCTTGCTATTGAGAAAGGCCGCCGTAGACAGACATGGCTCTCAAGAGAAGACAGGCTTTGTGCACACTGCCCACAAAATGAGGTGGAAACTGAGCTGCACTTCCTAACCTCCTGCCAAATGTATGACAATATTAGAGACACATATTTCCCTCAGATTACACAGATCCACAAATAATTTGAAAACAAACCCAATTTTGATGAACTCCCATATCTACTGGGTGAAATTCCACAGTGTGCCATCACAGCAGCGAGATTTGTGACCTGTTGCCACAAGAAAAGGGCAACCAGTAAAGAACAAACACCATTGTAAATACAACCCATATTTATGCTTATTTATTTTCCTTTGTGTACCCTTAACCATTTGTACATCGTTACAACACTGTATATATACGTGATATGACATTTGTAATGTCTTTATTGTTTTAAAACTTCTGTATCTGTAATGTTTACTGTTAATTTTTATTGTTTATTTCACTTTTGTGTATTTTCTACCTCACTTGTTTTGGCAATGTTAACACGTTTCCCATGCCAATAAAGCCCCTTGAATTGAATTGAGAGAGAGAGAGAGAGAGAGAGAGAGAGAGAGAGAGAGAGAGAGAGAGAGAGAGAGAGAGAGAGAGAGAATTAAAGTGAGAGAGAGAGAGAGAGAGAGAGAGAGAGAGAGAGAGAGAGAGAGAATTAAAGTGAGATAGAGAGAGTTAGAGAGAGAGACAGAGAGAGAGAGAGACAGAGAGAGTTAGAGAGACAGAGAGAGTTAGAGAGAGACAGAGAGAGAGAGAGTGAGAGAGAATTAAAGTGAGAGAGAGAGAGTTAGAGACAGAGAGAGAGAGCGAGAGAGAGAGAGAGAGAGCGAGAGAGAATTAGAGTGAGAGACCGAGAGAGACAGAGAGAGAGAGAGTGTTAGCAAGAGAGACAGAGAGAGCGAGAGAGAGAGGAGACTAAACAACAGCCGCATTGTAATTTAGGAGTTCCTGTCATGGTGTTACATTGGCTAGTCTAGAGGGTTGTCCACCACTTGAATGGAGTGACATACTTTGAGAGAAAGAGGGGAGGGGAGAGGAGAGGGAGAGAAGGAGAGAGACAGCGAGACAGACAGAAAAAATATTGGCGCTGAACTGACCCAAACACAGCCCATTAGCCCAGCCCACCCAGTGGGAGAGAAAGAGATTAACCCTCTCCACCAACCCACAGCCTGCTTGGTGACCTGACATGCCCCAACCCTGACTAACAACCCTGCCTCATTCATATACCCTTTTCACACAACTTAGTTGAGCCAAGCCGAACCAAGCTAAGCTAGGCGGTGCAGGTTATGTATCCGCCATAGTTGCTGGAACCGTGCTTAAAATGACAAGGTTAATCAGAGACAGCCCAGCAAAATACAGTTGGAATCGGTATGGTAGTGTAGAAAGGATAACACTCGATCTGTCTGAGCACTGACTGACTGCCTGACTCTCTGGCTGACTGGCTGAATAGCTAGCTGACTGACTGGCTGCCAGACTCACTGGCTGAATGGCTGGCTGAGAAGATTGACAGCAGAATGAGGAAAAATAGCTGGGTTTGAATTACATGCTAATAGTGTTATTTTGGAGGCTGTGGTTCGACCCTCTTGGTTTCTTCCAGCTGACTACCCGAGCAAGGGCTAGTCTCTGACAATGAGAGTCTATCTGTGAGAAGGCGGTTGGGTAGGGAGTGTGGAGGGCAGTTCCACAGAGAGAGCCTGTCCCATCCCAACCACCTATAGTTAGCCTGTCACATCCCACCCACTTGTAGGTAGCCTGTCCCATCCCACCCCCCTGTAGCTAGCCTGTCCCAAATCCACCCCCCAGTAGTTTGCCTGTCCCATCCCACTCCCCTTGTAGTTTGCCTGTCCCATCCCAACCACCTATAGTTAGCCTGTCCCATTCCACCCACTTGTAGGTCCCCCCCCCCCTGTAGTTAGCCTGTCCCATCCCACCCCCCTTGTAGTTTGCCTGTCCCATCCCAACCACCTATAGTTAGCCTGTCACATCCCACCCACTTGTAGGTAGCCTGTCCCATCCCACCCCCCTTGTAGTTTGCCTGTCCCATCCCAACCACCTATAGTAGCCTGTCCCATCCCACCCCCCTGTAGCTAGCCTGTCCCATTCCACCCCCCAGTAGTTTGCCTGTCCAATCCCACTCCCCTTGTAGTTTGCCTGTCCCATCCCAACCACCTATAGAGTAGCCTGTCCCATCCCACCCACTTGTAGGTAGCCTGTCCCATCCCACCCCCCTGTAGATAGCCTGTCCCATCCCACCCCCCTTGTAGTTTGCCTGTCCCATCCCAACCACCTATAGTTAGCCTGTCACATCCCACCCACTTGTAGGTAGCCTGTCCCATCCCACCCCCCTTGTAGTATGCCTGTCCCATCCCAACCACCTATAGTAGCCTGTCCCATCCCACCCCCCTGTAGCTAGCCTGTCCCATTCCACCCCCAGTAGTTTGCCTGTCCCATCCCACCCCCCTTGTAGTTGGCATGTCCCATCCCAACCACCTATAGAGTAGCCTGTCCCATCCCACCCACTTGTAGGTCCCATCCCACCCCCTGTAGCCTGTCCCATCCCACCCCCTTGTAGTTTGCCTGTCCCATCCCAACCACCTATAGTTAGCCTGTCACATCCCACCCACTAGCTAGCCTGTCCCATCCCACCCCCTTGTAGTTTGCCTGTCCCATCCCAGCCACCTATAGAGTAGCCTGTCCCATCCCACCAACTTGTAGGTAGCCTGTCCCATCCCACCCCCCTGTAGCTAGCCTGTCCCATTCCACCCCCCAGTAGTTTGCCTGTCCCATCACACCCCCCTTGTAGTTGGCATGTCCCATCCCAACCACCTATAGAGTAGCCTGTCCCATCCCACCCACTTGTAGGTAGCCTGTCCCATCCCACCCCCCTGTAGCTAGCCTGTCCCATCCCACCCCCCTTGTAGTTTGCCTGTCCCATCCCAACCACCTATAGTTAGCCTGTCACATCCCACCCACTTGTAGCTAGCCTGTCCCATCCCACCCCCCTTGTAGTTTGCCTGTCCCATCCCAGCCACCTATAGAGTAGCCTGTCCCATCCCACCAACTTGTAGGTAGCCTGTCCCATCCCACCCCCCTGTAGCTAGCCTGTCCCATCCCACCCCCCTTGTAGTTTGCCTGTCCCATCCCAACCACCTATAGTTAGCCTGTCACATCCCACCCACTTGTAGGTAGCCTGTCCCATCCCACCCCCCTTGTAGTTTGCCTGTCCCATCCCAACCACCTATAGTAGCCTGTCCCATCCCACCCCCCAGTAGTTTGCTTGTCCCATCCCACTCCCCTTGTAGTTTGCCTGTCCCATCCCAACCACCTATAGAGTAGCCTGTCCCATCACACCCACTTGTAGGTAGCCTGTCCCATCCCATCCCCCTGTAGCTAGCCTGTCCCATCCCACCCCCCTTGTAGTTTGCCTGTCCCATCCCAACCACCTATAGTTAGCCTGTCACATCCCACCCACTTGTAGGTAGCCTGTCCCATCCCACCCCCCTTGTAGGTAGCCTGTCCCATCCCAACCACCTATAGTTAGCCTGTCACATCCCACCCACTTGTAGGTAGCCTGTCCCATCCCACCCCCTGTAGCTAGCCTGTCCCATTCCACCCCCCAGTAGTTTGCCTGTCCCATCCCACTCCCCTTGTAGTTTGCCTGTCCCATCCCAACCACCTATAGAGTAGCCTGTCCCATCCCACCCACTTGTAGGCAGCCTGTCCCATCCCACCCCCTGTAGTTTGCCTGTCCCATCCCACCCCCCTTGTAGTTTGCCTGTCCCATCCCAGCCACCTATAGAGTAGCCTGTCCCATCCCACCAACTTGTAGGTAGCCTGTCCCATCCCACCCCCCTGTAGCTAGCCTGTCCCATCCCACCCCCCTTGTAGTTTGCCTGTCCCATCCCAACCACCTATAGTTAGCCTGTCACATCCCACCCACTTGTAGGTAGCCTGTCCCATCCCACCCCCCTTGTGGTTTGCCTGTCCCATCCCAACCACCTATAGTTAGCCTGTCACATCCCACCCACTTGTAGGTAGCCTGTCCCATCCCACCCCCCTGTAGCTAGCCTGTCCCATTCCACCCCCCAGTAGTTTGCCTGTCCCATCCCACTCCCCTTGTAGTTTGCCTGTCCCATCCCAACCACCTATAGAGTAGCCTGTCCCATCCCACCCACTTGTAGGCAGCCTGTCCCATCCCACCCCCTGTAGTTTGACTGTCCCATCCCACTCCCCTTGTAGTTTGCCTGTCCCATCCCAACCACCTATAGAGTAGCCTGTCCCATCCCACCCACTTGTAGGTAGCCTGTCCCATCCCACCCCCCTGTAGTTTGCCTGTCCCATCCCACCCCCGTTGTAGCTAGCCTGTCCCATCCCACCCCCCTGTAGTTTGCCTGTCCCATCCCACCCCCCTTGTAGTTTGCCTGTCCCATCCCAACCACCTATAGAGTAGCCTGTCCCATCCCACCCACTTGTAGTTAGCCTGTCCCATACCACCTTGTAGTCAGCCTGTCCCATCCCACCCCCCTGTAGTTAGCCTGTCCCATCCCACCCCCCTGTAGTTAGCCTGTCCCATCCCAACCACCTATAGTTAGCCTGTCCCATACCACCTTGTCGTCAGCCTGTCCCATCCCACCCCCCTGTAGTTAGCCTGTCCCATACCACCTTGTAGTCAGCCTGTCCCATCCCACCCCCCTGTAGGTAGCATATCCCATCCCACCCACTTGTAGCCAGCCTGTCCCATCCCAACCACATATAGCTAGCCTGTCCCATCCCAACCACCTATAGTTAGCCTGTCCCATCCTACCCTCCTGTAGTTAGCCTGTCCCATCCCAACCACCTATAGTTCGCCTGTCCCATCCTACCCTCCTGTAGGTAGCCTGTCCCATCCCAACCACCTATAGCAGCCTGTCCTATCCCACCCCCCTGTAGGTGGCCTATCCCATCCCACCCTGTCATGCCTAAGAGCAGCCCTTAGCTGTGGGATATTGGCCATATCCCACACCCACTATGGCCTTATTGCTTAATGATAGCCTGTCCCAGGGTTCTGTGACTTAAAATGACATTTTTCGTGAGTCCCATGGTAGGTTTGGCCACTTCCAAAGACAAACCCCAGGTTGGATGACTGAACAATGTTAAACCATGCTGCTACAGGGCTATTCCACAGTGGCACAGAGATAGCCTGCTCCCAGATCTGTTTGTGCTGTCTTCCTATGGTCATTGTCACACCAATGGAACGATAGCACAGACATGTGGGAGACCCGGCTAGGGCAGAGACATCTGGGCCTGTGATGTGTCCCCATTCCCCTGGTCTACAGAGATTCAAAATAAAAGGCCGCCCCGCTCTTATTTTACCAGGCTAGACAATTTAGAACAAATTCTTATTTACAATGAGGGCCTGGCAAGAGGAAAAAGGCCTTCTGTGGGGACGGGGGATTAAAAAACAAACAATGTAAGACAAATGGCCAACACAGACAGAAGACACAGGCAATAGCTGAAATACAACAGTAGACAAACAGTGGATGTGTGTGTGTGTGTTCTCTACTCACATTGAAGACTGTGCGTGTGTTCTCTACTCACGGTCACAGTGAAAGCTGTGTGTGTGTGTGTGTGTGTGTGTTCTCTACTCACATTGAAGACTGTGCGTGTGTTCTCTACTCACGGTCACAGTGAAAGCTGTGTGTGTGTGTGTGTTCTCTACTCACATTGAAGACTGTGCGTGTGTTCTCTACTCACGGTCACAGTGAAAGCTGTGTGTGTGTGTGTTCTCCACTCACGGTGCAGGCTGAGTGAGATGTTAATTATCCTGATGTCGTTGACAGTCTTCAGCTCAGGGATGGAGGCACACTTCAGGTGGGTGTTGGCGGACGAGTCGCCCACGTCGATCCAACACACCGTCTCCTGGGCGTAGTTGAAGTCCATGGCAGTGGTCTGTTTTTCAACAATAATAATAATAGCTTGGGTTTTATATAGCGCTTTTCAAAGACCCCAAAATGCTTCACAACAGTTTCAATTTACAGTTAAAAAGTACAAATCCCAGAGGATAAGACATAATCAGCATTATAAAACTCTTATTTCCCACGTGGTACAGGTGTAGGGGTTAAGGTTAGGGATAGGGATAGGGATAGGGATAGGGATGGGGATGGGGATGGGGATAGGGATAGGGATGGGGATGGGGATGGGGATGGGGATAGGGATAGGGATAGGGATGGGGATGGGGATGGGGATGGGGATAGGGATGGGGATGGGGATGGGGATGGGGATAGGGATAGGGATGGGGATGGGGATGGGGATAGGGATGGGGATAGGGATAGGGATAGGGATAGGGATAGGGATAGGGATAGGGATGGGGATAGGGATGGGGATAGGTATGGGGATAGGGATAGGGATAGGGATGGGGATAGGTATGGGGATAGGGATAGGGATAGGGATGGGGATAGGGATGGGGATAGGGATAGGGATAGGGATAGGGATGGGGATAGGGATGGGGATGGGGATAGGGATGGGGATAGGGATATGGGGATAGGGATAGGGATGGGGATAGGGATGGGGATAGGGATAGGGATAGGGATGGGGATAGGGATGGGGATGGGGATGGGGATGGGGATAGGGATAGGGATGGGGATGGGGATAGGGATGGGGATAGGGATGGGGATAGGTATGGGGATAGGGATAGGGATAGGGATGGGGATAGGGATGGGGATAGGGATGGGGATAGGGATAGGTATGGGGATGGGGATAGGGATGGGGATAGGGATAGGGATGGGGATAGGGATGGGGATGGGGATAGGGATGGGGATGGGGATAGGGATGGGGATGGGAATAGGGATGGGATAGGGATAGGGATGGGGATAGGTATGGGGATAGGGATGGGGATAGGGACGGGGCTAGGTATGGGGATGGGGATAGGGATAGGGATAGGTATGGGGATGGGGATGGGGATAGGGATAGGGATGGGGATAGGGATAGGGATAGGGATAGGGATGGGGATAAGGATGGGGATAGGGATGGGGATAGGGATAGGGATAGGGATAGGGATAGGGATGGGGATAGGGATGGGGATAGGGATAGGGATGGGGATAGGGATGGGGATAGGTATGGGGATGGGGATAGGGATAGGGATAGCTCGGCATATGGTGAGTGGATAGTTAGATGACATTTTGTTCAAATCAAATCCAATTGTATTTATCACATGTGGAATTACAGTGAAATGCTGACTTACAAGCCCTTAACCAACAATGCAGAGCATTGAAAAAGAAAAAGAAATGTGCTGAATAAACTAAAGGGAAAATAGTAACGCAATAACATAACGAGGCTAAATACAGGGGGTACCGGTACGAGTCAATGTTGCAGGGTACAGGTTAGTCAAGGTAATTGAGGTAATATGTACATGTAGGTAGGGATAAAGTGACTATGCATAGATAATAAACAGAGAGTAGCAGCAGTGTATGTGAAGAGTGTGAAGGAATGTGCATCACTGTGTGTGGCGTCAATATGCGTGTGTGTGTGTCCCTGTGTGTCCCTGTGTGTGTGTGTGTGTGTGTGTGTGTGTGTGTGTGTGTGTGTGTGTGTGTGTGTGTGTGTGTGTGTGTGTGTGTGTGTGTGTGTGTGTGTGTGTGTGTGTGTGTGTGTGTGTGTGTGTCAGTGTAGTACGTGTGAGTGTGTGGTTAGAGTCCAGTGAGGATAATAAGGAAATCCAAAAGAGCTCTAACCTTCTTCGTGCTGATGGCCGGGAGGCGGGTGGGCATGCCACTCAGAGACGTACAGCGGATGTCATTGAGGTTAGCGATCAGCAGCACCGGCAGCTGTTCCACAGGATCTGAAAGAGGGAGGAGAGGAAGAAGAGAGATAGGAAGGGAGGGGAGAAAGAGAGGGAAGCGAGAGAGAGAGAGAGAGAGAGAGAGAGAGAGAGAAAGGGAGGGGAGAAAGGGGGGGGAGGGAGGCGAGAGAGAGAAAGGGAGGGGAGAAAGGGAGGGAGGGAGGTGAGAGAGAGAGAGAGGGAGGAGGAGAAAGGGAGGGAGAAAGGAGGGAGGCGAGAGAGAGAGAGAGAGAGAGAGAGAGAGAGAGAGAGAGAGAGAGAGAGAGAGAGAGAGAGAGAGAGAGAGAGAGAGAGAGAGAGAGAGAGGGGGAGGGGAGAAAGGGAGGGAGGGAGGGAGGCGAGAGAGAGAGAGGGAGAGAGAGAGAGAGAGAGAGAGAGAGAAAGGGAGGGAGAAAGGGAGGGAGGCGAGAGAGAGAGAGAGAGAGAGAGGAGAGAGAGAGAGAGAGAGAGAGAGAGAGAGAGAGAGAGAGAGAGAGAGAGAGAGAGAGAGAGAAGGGAGGGGAGAAAGGGAGGGAGGGAGGGAGGAGAGAGAGAGAGAGAGGAGAGAGAGAGAGAGAGAGAGAGAGAGAGAGAGAGAGAGAGAGAGGAGAGGAAGGGAGGGAGAAAGGGAGGGAGAGAGGGAAAAAGGGAAGAGAAAGAAGGAGAGGTCGAGAGGGAAGATGGTGAGAGGAGAGGAGAGGGATTAAAGGAGAGGGATGATGGTGAGAGGAGAGGGATGAAAGGAGTGGGATGATGGTGAGAGGAGAGGGATAAAAGGAGAGGGATGATTGTGAGAGGAGAGGGATAAAAGGAGAGGGATGATTGTGAGAGGAGAGGGATGAAAGGAGAGGGATGATTGTGAGAGGAGAGGGATGAAAGGAGAGGGGAAGAAAGGTCACATCGCTCTGACATTGTTGTTCCTTGTAAATTCAATTGTAACAGCATTAGAGAGTGTCACGCCGTACAAATTTCATTCCTCCAATAATAACACAGCATGACAGGACCAAAACAAAACAAATCAACTGAAACACAGTTATTACTTGGTCGAGCTGTAGTCTATGACAAGTGTAGACTACATGTCTGTACAGTATGTTGATGTTTGTTTGTTTGTTTCTCTCTGTGTGTGTGTGTGTGTGTGTGTGTGTCTCACCGTTCTTGGCCTTGCAGGAGCGGTTGTCTGGCTGCAGTAGGTAGCCCTCCACACAGCTGCAGGTGTAGGAGCCCTCGTTGTTGGAGCATGTCTGACTGCATGTCCCGTACACACTGCACTCGTTGAAATCTGAGGATTCAGGCAGGGCAATGTCAGTATAGTCAGTTCATCAGTCAGTCAGTCAGTCAGTCAGTCAGTCAGTCAGTCAGTCACTGGTCAGACATGGGACTGTTGTCATATGTTTACTGTAACTTCATGTACATGTCCAGGACTCAGGAGTCATACCTTTGCATGCCTTTCCATCCTGGCTGACTTCATAGCCAATTTTGCAGTAACACTTGGGCCCTTGGTGTGTTACTGAGCAGTTGCCCTCGCAGCCATGGGTGGCACAGTCTGGTCCAAGCTCTACCACAGAGTGAGATCACAATCACATGAAACACATGGAATGAAACCTGGTTGGCAGCAAATGCCATGGTTCACACTAGAGGTCGACCGATTAATTGGAATGGCCGATTAATTAGGGCCGATTTCAAGTTTTCATAACAATCGGAAATCTGTATTTTTGGGTGCCGATTTGCCTATTTTTTATTTTTTTTATTTTTTTTATACCTTTATTTAACTAGGCAAGTCATTTAAGAACACATTCTTATTTTCAATGATGGCCTAGGAACGGTGGGTTAACTGCCTCGTTCAGGGGCAGAACGACAGATTTTCACCATGTCAGCTCGGGGGATCCAATCTTGCAAACTTACAGTTCACGTGTCCAACGCAATAATGACCTGCCTCTCTCTCGTTGCACTCCACAAGGAGACTGACTGCCTGTTACGCAAATGCAGTAAGCCAAGGTAAGTTGCTAGCTAGCATTAAACTTATCTTGTAAAAAACAATCAATCATAATCACTAGTTAACTACACATGGTTGATGATATTACTAGATATCGTGTACAAGCATACAAGTATCTAAGTATCTGACTGTGCCGTGGTAGGCAGAAGCAGGCGCGTAAACATTCATTCAAACAGCACTTTCGTGCGTTTTGCCAGCAGTTCTTCGCTGTGTGTCAAGCATTGCGCTGTTTATGACTTCAAGCCTATCAACTCCAGAGATGAGGCTGGTGTAACCGATGTGAAATGGCTAGCTAGTTAGCGGGGTGCGCGCTAATAGCATTTCAAATGTCACTCGCTCTGACACTTAGTTGTTCCCATTGCTCTGCATGGGTAATGCTGCTTTGAGAGTAGCTGTTGTCGATGTGTTCCTGGTTCGAGCTCAGGTAGGATCGAGGAGAGGGACGGAAGCTATACTGTTACACTGCCAATACTAAAGTGCCAATAAGAACATCCAATAGTCAAAGGTATATGAAATACAAATGGTATAGAGAGAAATAGTCCTATAATTCCTATAATAACTACAACCTAAAACTTCTTACCTGGGAATATTGAAGACTCATGTTAAAAGGAACCACCAGCTTTCATATGTTCTCATCTTCTGAGCAAGGAACTTAAACGTTAGCTTTCTTACATGGCACATATTGCACTTTTACTTTCTTCTCCAACACTTTGTTTTTGCATTATTTAAACCAAATTGAACATGTTTCATTATTTATTTAAGGCTAAATTGATTTTCTTGATGTATTATATTAAGTTAAAATAAGTGTTCATTCAGAATTGTTGTCATTGTCATTATTACAAATAAATGTTAAAAAATTGTCCGATTAATCGGTATCGGCTTTTTTTGGTCCTCCAATAATCGGTATCGGTGTTGAAAAATCATATTCGGTCAAGCTCTAATAAAAACAACATTAAAAAATCTATATATAATTTTACAAAAAAACATTTTAGAGATTACTAATGTTACTATCTCCACTACAACAAAACAATACAACAAAACAAATGTCCTTGAAACATTTAGTTGAGATACAGTACAATTCCATTCATTCCTATGGACGACTGCTTCTACTGGGGAGTACCAATATGGCCGAACGGTGGCTTCTAAGCCTCTCAATGGCCAATACATAGCATCAGCAATCAAGGGTTTATATCAAATCAAATTAAATGTTATTTGTCACATGCACTGAATACAACAGGTTTAGTAGACCTTACAGTGAAATGCTTACTTACAAGCCCTTAACCAACAATGCAGTTTTAAGAATCCCCCCCCAAAAAAAGAATTAAAAGTAAGAGTTAAGAATAACAAATAATTAAAGAGTAGCAGTAATAACATAACAATAACATAACAATAACGAGGCTAAATACAGGGGGTACCGGTACAGAGTCAATGTTGCAGGGTACAGGTTAGTCAAGGTAATTGTGGTAATATGTACATGTAGGTAGGGATAAAGTGACTATGCATTGATAAAAACAGAGAGTAGCAGCAGTGTAGAAGAGGGGGAGGGCAATGCAAATAGTCTGGGTAGCCATGTGATTAGCTGTTCAGGAGTCTTATGGCTTGGGGGTAGAAGCTGTTTAGAAGCCTCTTGGACCTAGATTTGGCGCTCCGGTACCGCTTGCTGTGCAATAGCAGAGAGAACAGTCTATGACTAGGGTGGCTGGAGTCTTTGACAATTTTTAGGGTCTTTCTCTGACACCATCTGGTATTAAGGTCCTGGATGGCAGGAAGCTTGGCCCCGGTGATGTACTGGGCCGTACGCACTACCCTCTGTAGTTGCCATGCCAGGGAGTCATGCAACCTTTTGAGGATCTGAGGACCCATGCCAAATCTTTTCAGTCTCCTGAGAGGGAATAGGTTTTGTCGTGCCTTCATCATGACTGTCTTGGTGTGCTTGGACCATGTTAGTTTGTTGGTGATGTGGAACACAAGGAACTTGAAGCTCTCAACCTGCTCTACTTAAGCCCCGTCGATGAGAATAATCTCCTTTGTCTTGATCACGATGAGGGAGAGGTTGTTGTCCTTGTACCACATGGTCAGGTCTCTGACCTCCTCCCTATAGGCTGTCTCATCGTTGTCGGTGATCAGGCCTACCACTGTTGTGTCATCTGCAAACTTAATGATGGTGTTGGAGTTGTGCCTGGCTGTGCAGTCATGAGTGAACAGGGAGTAAAGGAGGGGACTGAGCACGCACCCCTGAGGGGCCACCGTGTTGAGGATCAGCGTGGCGGATGTGTTGTTACCTACCCTTACCACCTGGGGTCGGCCCGTCAGGAAGTCCAGGATCCAGTTGCAGAGGGAGGTATTTAGTCCCAGAGTCCATAGCTTAGTGATGAGCTTTGAGGGCACTATGGTGTTAAATGCTGAGCTGTCGTCAATTAATAGCATTCTCACATAGCTGTTCCATTTGTGCAGGTGTGAAAGGGCAGTGTAGAGTACAATAGAGATTGCCTCATCTGTGGATCTGTTGGTGTGGTATGCAAATTGGAGTGGGTCTAGGGTTTCTGGGATAATGGTGTTGATGTGAGCCATGACCAACCTTTCAAAGCATTTCATGGCTACATACGTGAATGCTACGAGCAGATTACCTTAGTGTTCTTGGGCACAGGGATTATGGTGGTCTGCTTGACACATGTTGGGATTACAGACTCATACAGGGAGAGGTTGAAAATGTCAGTGAAGACACTTGCCAGTTGGTCAGCACATGCTCAGAGTACATGTCCTGGTAATCCGTCTGGCCCTGTGGCCTTGTGAATGTCGACCTGTCTTACAAACATCGGCTGCGGAGAGCGTGATCACACAGTCGTCCGGAACAGCTGATGCTCTCATGCATGTTTCAGTGTTACTTGCCTCGAAGCGAGCATAGAAGTTATTTAGCTCGTCTGGTAGGCTCGTGTCACTGGCCAGCTCGCGACTGTGCTTCCCTTTGTAGTCTGTAATAGTTTGCAAGCCTTGCCACTGTCAGGATTTGGCCAGGGTTGTTCCGGTTTTTGGTCACTAGATGCCCCCATTGTGCCTTTTGACCTTTTGTTTTCCCTTGATCCCCATTATTATTTGCACCTGTGCCTCGTTTCCCCTGATTGTATTTAAACCCTTTGTTTTCCTCTGTTCTTTGCTCTGTGTTTGTATGTTAGCACCCAGCCCTAGTACTCTGAGAACTCTTGTTGATCCCGGTGGACTCTCTTGTGGAATTCTGTTTTTTTTGTTCTTGTTTGTTTGTTTTTTGAGTATCTTTTGAGGCTTTTTGTGCTTTACCTTCCACCTTGTGGATTTACCTTTTTTGTCTTGGAGGATTACCTTTGTTCTTGTAGGATTCCTTTTGAGGTTGTGGAGTTACATGTTTTCCTGAAGAACTTCACTTTTTACTTCATTAAATACACCATCTCATCTGCTGTGTCTGCCTCATCTTCTGGGTTCTGCCGACTATTCGTGGCTCAGTTGGTTAAGTGACTGTTTCTCACTCCGGAGACCCGGGTTCGTAACCGGGTCCTGACAGCCACATCCGATGAGCGTCAGAGCCAGTGTTGTACGATTCGATCTTAGTCCTGTTGACGCTTTGCCTGTTTGATGGTTTGTCGGAGGGCATAGCCGGGCTTCTTATAAGCTTCCAGGTTATATACTGTACATCATTGGTGAAACACCTTCTGACTAACGACTACAACAGGTGCAACACATCCTGAACAACGAGGATGATACCAATCCATACAGAATAGTCTGTGCTATCTGGGATCCTTGGGACATCCATACCCCATTGAAGTTGAAATGTAAAATGGTAAGGGTAAAGGTTAGGGTTTAGGGTATGGACGTCCCAAGGATACGGGATAGTACTGAACCAAAGAGAACCAACCTCCAAATAGAAAACAAAATCAAGGCGAAAAAAACAAAGCCTGTAACATAAGCATTAGCTTCCTTCCTCCAGTCAACACACTAATAGCCTGTCTGCAGATCAGCTGTGAAAATGCTTATCTTAATCCATGAGCTATCTTCCCATCGATGGCCTCCACTGACACAATGTCCTTTGGCCGGGAGTGAGGGACATCCTACTAGCTCCTCGCTCTGCATATGAAAGTGATTAGGGCCCTTGGCATGCACTTTTGGAATGACTGTTTATAAACACCGACTCCCACCATATCTAGACCAGGACACAGTGTGGTAACAGACTTTAGCACAGTTGAGGCAAGGATCATGTAGACTAGAGAAAGTTAGAGGCTTCTACCCACTGTAATATCAGACTAATCGCTCATACAGTAGAGGCTAATATATAACAGGGCAACAACATGTGTTGCAGTCTCCCCACGCTGCAGTCTCCCCACACTGCAGTCTCCCCACGCTGCAGTCTTCAGCATGCTGCCTGCTAACAGTTTCCTACCTACTAGATCAAAAGGCAGATATGAGAGAAGTGGCCATACAGCCTGTTGTCTGTCTTTCTTTCTGTCTGAGAGAGGACTGCAGCACACCAACAAAGTGCTGCCAAGAAACACATAACCACACAGACACAACACAAGGAAGTGAGATGAACTCTCCGTCTGAGCATCATCACAAAGCTTGCAGAGCATGGAATCCTACTGGCATGTCCAGTGAAGTCCCATTTCCTAGATAACTAAACATACTGAACCAAAGCAGACTGTGCAACCTCATTTAATAGTACATCATAATGGGAGGGCACTACAGTATCACACAGGGAGTGGAATATTATCAGTCAGAGTGAAGGGATGTCCACACCACAATCCACAGCCCTGTCCAGCCATGCTGAAAGGAGACCATTACGTGCCGACCGTTGAGGGTGACTAGAGGAGAGCGCAGAGGAGGTTGGACCACTGAAGGGTCCTCATTATGTAAAGCCTGTGGCACTCGGGCCACAATGGCCTTTTGTGGGGTCTCGCTGAGAGGAAGAAACCCACTGTGTGTGTGCCCTGTATAAAACCCATTCACTGAGACACACATAGAGACACACAGTGCCAACGCTAGCCAGGGTGCTGCCACTCCAAGCCTACATCAGGCCAACACCTCACCTTTCTCTAGCCCTGGGCCTCTAGTTTCAACAATCACAATCAGCACAGCAATAAGTGGATATTGCCCGAAGAAAACCAATTTCAATTTCAGCCTGTCTCTAATCTAAACCTAGTTTTATGACTGTGGGTTTCAAAGCACAACACACTCAAGGAAATGAGTCAGAAAGGGAATATGCATAAGGACACATTTTGACTTCAGATGCCATTCTATTCTGTGGTTGTGTCCATAGAATTATAATTACTGCAGAATGGAATCTCATGTTTGTTGTGCCCCACAGTGCCACAGAGAGATGAGAGCAGAATACCATTGAAATATAATGACTTATATTACTTCGATTTGCAGTAAACTGCAGCCAATATACATATTTTGTCACAGGCCATGGAGTGTTACAAAGTCAAAGCACCAACAGGGGAAAAAAATTCACCAGTCAACTGTTCTCAACAGTAGTGTTCATTCAGCCATTTAACCAGGGTTAATTACCTGAGAAAACACATGTCACACTGCTGCCTTGAGTGTTCAACAAGCATGTCACACACACACACACAAACACAAATGCGGTGAGTGATACTGAGTGTTCTTGGAGTCCATCCAAGAGCAGATAAGGAGGCAAAGAGGAGGAAAAGTATACAAGTTTGTTGTTTTCCTTCACAGACAGACAGACAGACAGACAGGACAGACAGGACAGTCCCAGGGCCTCTCTGATCAATATTTAGGTTGGGTGAACTTGGTGGGGTATTTTTTAATCTTTTATTTTACCTTTATTTAACCAGGCAAGTCAGTTAAGAACAAATTCTTATTTTCAATGACGGCCTGGGAACAGTGGGTTAACTGCCTGTTCAGGGGCAGAACGACAGATTTGTACCTTGTCAGCTCGGGGGTTTGAACTTGCAACCTTCCGGTTACCGGTCCAACATTCTAACCACTAGGTTAGAATGGGGGTGAAAGGGATGATAAGGACAAACAGGGACAGGACAAGGTTTAAAAACTCAGTATCCCCTCCATACGACTTCACAACCTTCATGACTTCTCAGTCTTTCCCAACAACAGATTATTCCTAGTTACCTCAATCTACAGTATATACTGAATACTGACTGGCTGACTAGGACTGACTGACTGGATGACTGGCTGACTAGGACTGGCTGACTGGCTGACTGGCTGACTAGGACTGACTGACTGGATGACTGGCTGACTGGCTGACTAGGACTGACTGACTGGATGACTGGCTGACTAGGATTGACTGATTGGATGACTGGCTGACTGGCTGACTAGGACTGACTGACTGGATGACTGGCTGACTGGCTGACTGGATGACTAGGACTGACTGACTGGCTGACTGGATGACTGGCTGACTAGGATTGACTGACTGGATGACTGGCTGACTGGATGACTGGCTGACTAGGACTGACTGACTGGCTGACTGGCTGACTAGGACTGACTGACTGGCTGACTGGCTGACTAGGACTGACTGACTGGCTGACTGGCTGGCCAAGTGAACGATAGCGACGACACTATCAGACTAACTAGGATCCAGTCAGTCACTGGGCATTTGTTACTTACCAGTGAGGAAGCTGCCATGTCTACCTCTCCTTTTATCAATGTCCAGGTCCTGGGTTGAGACATTCCTAGCTATTTTTCAGTGGCAAATAACAATACTACACTGAGTGTACAAATCATTAGGAATATTAGGACGGTAATAAGCACAATAAATATTAGCAGCATAGATAGTGGGAAGGATACACCACACCCGGCACACACAGTCTACATCAGCTTTACCCTCGTAGGAAGATGGCCTATATTGATAGGGCCAAATTGAAATGCTTATTTCAGAAGAAATATAAAAAGCATATGCATAAGCATGGTAGCATTTGAAAGGGAACAGTTTGGAGATTTGGGGGAAATCATCAGACCAAAGTTGAGGACACAACAGTTCACCTGACAGTAGACTGAATCCAAACATTACACTGTTGATTTTATGTGCATTTTACATTTACTGTACTTTGCCACATTTGTTGATAACGAAATCTGAAACCCCCCCGGATACTCTACATTCAGTAACACGATAAGAATACTCCTGGAAAATGTGGGGTATATACACATACAGCATTTCTCTCAGTCAGTTGACAAAAAAAATCCAAAATTTGCAAAATTAACGGGAGGGATGGGGCAACTACTGGTCCCGTGTGGTGCTCAAAACCCATACAGAGCTGTGAAGCTCGGAGCCAGAGGTCTGACGTCATGTATAGCATGCTACTGCACAGCCACTGCTTTCCAATTTAGGCAGTTATCAGTGCCCAAATCTTCCATTTGTAAAGTGCTACATCTGCAGAGATATGACCAGCCCAGTGGCACCAACCTGGCTATCACACACTATAATATAACCATTCCACTCCTCACCTCCCACACCTAGCTCCAACATGTTAACATGTATTGTACTGCGATAAAATACAACCCTGCCTGCCTGCCTCCTACCTTGCCTGCCTCACTCCCCTCGTCAGCAACTTGTGGATAATTACTTGGACAAAGCGGATGACAAAGTGTGCTTTGAGACATAAGCACCAGGCCAGAGAACGCTTGGCCTGCACAACCCACCAGTTAGTTCAAGCAAACATTGGGATGCTTGTGAAATGGTGAGCTTTCCGTAAAACAGGGGGCTCACACACAAACACTGTGACAGTAGAAAGTGCCGGCAAACACACTGCCACTGCTGTGTCTGTGTGTGTGTGTGTTTGTTTGCTCCAGCCATAGTGAAAGCTGGACCAGTGTGCTCACCGGGGACAGGTGGTACGTGTCATGCCTATATGACATCATCGGAGGAACATTGCGCAGGACAGGGAAGTTCCACAGATTGCAGTAACGGAATCTGACACTTCAGACAACAACAATCACTTTCACTCTTATCCTTTCACACCATTACTTAATATGACCTTCATAAACAAAATGATACACACATGAAACAAGTGAACTTAAAAATAATATTTGAAAAAGAAAGATAGACCATATCTTTCTAAGTATGTATATGACAGAGGACTGTTTGTGCACTTGGCAGTTCTAATGTGTACTGGTATTTTTCCAGGCCCTGTTCTGTTGTAGAACTTTTGTTTCATAAAGGAGAACTCAAAAGGTTATTTGGCATCAATATTTTTTTGTAGGGGAATGCACCCAAACCAACAAACATGTCCCAATTTAACATACACCAAAACATCAAATATGAGCTGGACTAATATCAGTACAGCACACACTCAATATCAGCTGTATGAATCCTGTATAAACACAACATTGCCTTTTGTCATGAGAGAAACATCCAGTTAGCCTGGTTCTGTTCTATACATGCTCTCTCCCTTTGTCTCCACAGTTCCACCCAAACTGTAATCTCTTCTCTGTCCAATAAACATTGTCTTCCTCCATCAACTGCTCTAATGAGATGGCCTCCATTATCACAATGGCTCCTCTTCTCTCTCCTCTCCAAGAAAAAGTCATTCATTTATCAATCAGGCCCTAGAGAATGTGAGGCTCAGAGGCCCCTTCCACGTCTCTGGCAGGCAGAGCAGAGCATTTACCCAGACAGCCATGCCGGCCGGATAGGAGGAGAATCTCATCATCAAATCCAATCCCTAATATTAATTTGAGTCACAGAGAGGAAGACATACTGAGTCTATAGCTTCCCATAGTGGAACAAGACAAAGAACAGAGCCACACAGAGGGGACATATTGGCTGTGTCTGATATAACTATGTCCGATTTCCTGGCCGAAAGCACTGCACTACATAGAGAATAGGGTGTCATTTCAACAGCTATTGAGTCCATGGTGTCTCATTGTGGAACCAGACAAAAGAGGAGCCGAGTCACTGGCTGGCTGTAGCAGGATTAGCTGGCCCAGTGTTCTGTAGGAACTAAGAAATAGGAAGGACCCAAGAAAACAGTTGCCCGAGCTGTGCCTGTACAGATTCTATAGCTACAAAGGGGACTTGCTGATTTACTGTGTGTGTGTGTGTATATATATCTTTGTGTGTGTTACCTCTACAGTGTGGCCCCTCATCCCAGCCATCAGTGCAGTCAGGGCTCCCATCACACAGTCTGCTCATGTGGATACACATGTCTGTCCCCAGACACTCAAACTCATTGGCCGGACACAGGGACACTCTGTGTGGACCTGCAACACAATACACACATTACAGTCAGAGATCAAATGATACCACAGAAACTAGTAACCATTGTAAAAAAAAAATTGGTTGCTTTAATATTGCAGATAGATTGTGGTTTCCATCATTGTAATTGTCTGCATCATTTCCAATCCCCCTTATATTTTTTTGTAAATATATTTCCCTTTATTATTTTTCCCTAAACCGACCATCCCTCCCCTAATTGGAGTAAACTGATGGACAACAACACAACAGTTATATTTTGTTTGTCTATAGTTCCATCTTTCAGCTCCACTTAACCCCGCCCATCTATCTCTGAACACCATCCAGTTTTGATTTCTATTTGCCATACATTTTTCAACTGTGCGGGGATGTTTCACAAAAGTTCTGATACTTTCTATTCTCTTACATTGTACATATTGTAAATTAAAGATAAACATTTTTGCTAAGAGTGTTATTATGTTATTGATTGATTAGGACTTTTTAAATTACACAGCAGTGCTATTTACAGACTTAGCCCCAGGTAAATGTTGCAATTCTTCAGCCATTCCTGAACCTGCGACCAAAAACAAGCTACATGTGGACAGTAACAAAACAAATGATCTAATGATTCTGTCTCTTCGCAACAAAATCTGCAGAGCTGGGATAGTTGTATCTGTCACGACTTCTAGCCATCATTGATCCCGTCTTGCTTTATTTTTCATTTTCCATTGGTTTTGTCTTTGTCTTCCTTAGTTTTCAATCCCATTCATTACCTGTTGTGTATCTACCGAAGTCGTTGCCTCTCCTTGTTCGGGCGGTGCTCGGCGTTCGACGTCACCGGTCTTCTAGCCATCATTGATCCTTTTTTAATTTTCCATTGGTTTTGTCTTGTCTTCCCACACACCTGTTTTCAATCCCATTCATTACCTGTTGTGTATTTAACCCTCTGTTTCCCCTCATGTCTTTGTCAGAGATTGTTTATTGTCAGTGTAGTGTTTGTTGTATAGGTGCGCGTCGGGTCTTCGTACCCATATTTTGTTTATGTTCTTTTCCTGTTTAGTGTTATGGAGCATGTTACTAGGACATTATTAAAAGACTCCATTTTACACTCCGTTTGACTCTCCTGCGCCTGACTTCCCTGCCACCTATACACATATGCCTGACAGTATCCCCCATATATATATATATCATTCTACTGGTTGCAAGAATTTTGTATAGTAATTTAAATAGAAAAACTAATTTTGAATCCAGCGTTGTTTAGTGTATCAGTTCATAAATCATGTGCCATGGAATCGGTACGTCAAAAATCTCTTCCCAACTATCTTGCAATCTATATGGCACGGCTGTACATTTTTGGTCCTTAAATGACACCGGTATACTTTTTATTTATGCAAATTTTATTTAGCCAATTATGGTCTTTAATGCAGAGCCGACAGACAAGTTCATTACTTTCTCCTCCTTCCACTTCCATTTTTTTTGTGGTAATTCTGCAATTAGTTGGTTGTAATTTTGGGTAGAGCAGACATTTCCCTCTGTGTTAGCTGCATGTGTTACATATCTCCACCAGTCCTATTTACGATATCATTTACAAAGATTATACCGTTTTAAATTATTTTCATTTTTTTTTTGTCATTAGTATATTCGAGTTTAACCATGATATTTTTTGTAATATTTGTAGTGTCTTTTCTGATGGATTAAACTGAAATTGCAACCAACTTTCTTTGGCTTGTTTGACAAATAGCGATATTTGGGAGATCATTTAATTTTCAAATAGATTGAAAGGTTGTAAACGGGAATAAAGGGAAAAAGGCCATTCTTGAACTTGGGTTGAGACATTCTTACTAATCTGCTAGAAAACCAGTTCGGATTTAAGTATAATTTTTGTATGACTGAAGCCTTTAGTGAGAGGTATAATTCTTTAATATTTAATCATTTCTGCCCTCCAAATTCATATTCATTATATAAATAGGTCAGTTTAATTGTTGCTTGGTTTGCCATTCCAAATAAAATGTCATATTTTTTGCAAGGCCATGAGCAAATAGGTAAACTAGGATATGAGTAAAGAGTTAATCAGGGTGATTTTTTCCCCAAATAGACAGTTATTTTCCTTTCCATAGCAAGATCTTATCTATTTTTGCCAACATTCTATGAAAACATTTCTTTCTTTCGGGATATGAATATGGAGTATGTCCACTTCACCTTCAGATAATTATATTGGTTAAACTACACGATAATGTAACAGTAAAAAATGTTTGTGATCCAATATAGTACACTTATCAAAATTTGATTGTAATCCAGAGAAAACATTCATCATCAGTGTACAATGACACCTTTGTTTTTAAGCCCTGGATTTCTAGGTTGTTACTGTTGGATCTGTGGCCATAATAAATGGTCATAATAAATAGATATGGCGATAGTGGACAACTTTGCTTTACTTCTCTTGACAGTTTAATACTTTCTGAGAAGTAGCCATTATTTACTCTTTTACACCTGGGGTTACTATACATAACTTTAACCCACTGTAAAAGAGATTCTCCATGATTTAAATATTCCAGGCACTTGTATATACATTCCAGTCGAACTTTATCAAAATACTTTTCAAGTCAGCTATGAATACCAGGCCTGGGTTCCCAGATTTTCTGTTGAGTTCTATTGTTTCCAGTTCTTGTCTTATATTATCTCCAATGTATCGTCCATGTAAAAAACATGTCTGAATAGGAAGAATAATATCTGACAATACATTTTTAATTCTATGCGCTCTGCATTTTGCTAGAATTTTTGCATCACAAGACTGAAGTGTAAGGGGCTTCCATTTTTTATGGACTGGATCTTTATATTTACCATTTGGGTCATGTTTCAGTAATAATGACACCAGAACATCTTGTTGAGTATCTGCTAATCTACCATTTACATAGGAGTGGTTAAAACATGCTAATAATGGTCCTCTGAGTATATCAATAAAGGTTTGGTATACTTCCACTAGTATGTCATCCAGCCCTGAAGTTTCTCCATATTAAAGGCTTTAATTGCATCAAGCAGTTCCTCCTCTGTAATTTGTCCTTCACATGAGTCTTTCTGTACAGCTGTTCTTCTTACATGATTTTAAAAATTCTTACAATTAACTTGGATAAGTGGAGATGGAGGAGACTGAAATGAAAACAAATGCTTAAAGTACTTTGCTTCCTCTTTCAAAATATAGTTTGGTGAATCATGGGTGACTCTGTCATTTGTAACAAGTTTTAGTAAATACATTTTTGTAGCATTTCTATGTTGAATATTCAAAAAATATTTGGTGCATTTTCCCCATATTCCATCCAGTTCGCTTTATTTTTTATAATACATTACACTGGATCTTTCTTGAATAAGATCCACCATTTCTTTTTGATTTTCCTCTAACATATTCAGTGACTCTAACGTACTGTTTTTATTGCCATCTATTTCTACTGCTAGTCCCTCTATTTCCATTCTTTATATGACTCCTTTTGACTTAAATTGCTTTTGTTTTAAAGATGAGTATTGAATTACATGGCCTCTAGGGGCACATTTAAAAGTGTCCCATATAATAAGGGTATCTGCAGTACCTTTATTACGTCAGAAAAAGTCAGTTATAAATGATTATGTCCTGCTTAAAAACAAGTTGTCATCCAATAGGCTTTGATTACATTTCCAAGAGTAATGTATATGCCAATTATTTGATGGTAAGACCTAATTCTGATCCCTATCAACACTTTTTTAACTTTTGGTGCCCGCGAGAACTACATAAAAAAGTAGTCAAGACGACTAGCTTGAATGAGTCTCAGCCATGTACAGTGGGGAGAACAAGTATTTGATACACTGCCGATTTTGCAGGTTTTCCTACTTACAAAGCATGTAGAGGTCCGTCATTTTTATCATAGGTACACTTCAACTGTGAGAGACGGAATCTAAAACAAAAATCCAGAAAATCACATTGTATGATTTTTAAGTAATTCATTTGCATTTTATTGCATGACATAAGTATTTGATCACCTACCAACCAGTAAGAATTCCGGCTCTCACAGACCTGTTAGTTTTTCTTTAAGAATCCCTCCTGTTCTCCACTCATTACCTGTATTAACTGCACCTGTTTGAACTCGTTACCTGTATAAAAAACACCTGTCCACACACTCAATCAAACAGACTCCAACCTCTCCACAATGACCAAGACCCGATAGCTGTGTAAGCACATCAGGGATAAAATGGTAGACCTGCACAAGGCTGGGATGGGCTACAGGACAATAGGCAAACAGCTTGGTGAGAAGGCAACAAATGTTGGTGCAATTAAATGGAAGAAGAAAATGGAAGAAGTTCAAGATGACGGTCAATCACCCTCGGTCTGGGGCTCCATGCAAGATCTCACCTCGTGGGGCATCAATGATCATGAGGAAGGTGAGGGATCAGCCCAGAACTTCACGGCAGGACCTGGTCAATGACCTGAAGAGAGCTGAGACCACAGTCTCAAAGAAAACCATTAGTAACACACTACACCGTCATGGATTAAAATCCTGCAGCGTACGTAAGGTCCCCCTGCTCAAGCCAGCGTATGTCCAGGCCCGTCTGAAGTTTGCCAATGACCATCTGGATGATCCAGAGGAGGAATGGGAGAAGGTCATGTGGTCTGATGAGACAAAAATAGAGCTTTTTGGTCTAAACTCCACTCGCCGTGTTTGGAGGAAGAAGAAGGATGAGTACAACCCCAAGAATACCATCCCAACTGTGAAGCATGGAGGTGGAAACATCATTCTTTGGGGATGCTTTTCTGCAAAGGGGACAGGACGACTGCACCGTATTGAGGGGAGGATGGATGGGGCCATGTATCGCGAGATCTTGGCCAACAACCTCCTTCCCTCAGTAAGAGCATTGAAGATGGGTCGTGGCTGGGTCTTCCAGCATGACAACGATCCGAAACACACAGCCAGGGCAACTAAGGAGTGGCTCCGTAAGAAGCATCTCAAGGTCCTGGAGTGGCCTAGCCAGTCTCCAGACCTGAACCCAATAGAAAATCTTTGGAGGGAGCTGAAAGTCAGTATTGCCCAGCAACAGCCCCGAAACCTGAAGGATCTGGAGTAGGTCTGTATGGAGGAGGGGGCCAAAATCCCTGCTGCAGTGTGTGCAAACTTGGTCAAGAACTACAGGAAACATATGATCACTGTAATTGCAAACAAAGGTTTCTGTACCAAATATTAAGTTCTGGTTTTCTGATGTATCAACTACTTATGTCATGCAATAAAATGCAAATTAATATATCTTCATTTCCACAATAAACAAATAATATCCGTAATAATGTTGGCAGTTCATATGAAGGATTGTTACCTCTAACCAGGATTGTTACCTCTAACCAGGATTGTTACCTATAACCAGGATTGTTACCTATAACCAGGATTGTTACCTCTAACCAGGATTGTTACCTATAACCAGGATTGTTACCTATAACCAGGATTGTTACCTCTAACCAGGATTGTTACCTATAACCAGGATTGTTACCTATAACCAGGATTGTTACCTATAAACAGGATTGTTACCTATAAACAGGATTGTTACCTCAAACCAGGATTGTTACCTCAAACCAGGATTGTTACCTCAAACCAGGATTGTTACCTCTAAACAAGATTGTTACCTATAACCAGGATTGTTACCTCAAACCAGGATTGTTACCTCAAACCAGGATTGTTACCTATAACCAGGATTGTTACCTATAACCAGGATTGTTACCTATAACCAGGATTGTTACCTCTAACCAGGATTGTTACCTCTAACCAGGATTGTTACCTCTAACCAGGATTGTTACCTCTAACCAGGATTGTTACCTCTAACCAGGATTGTTACCTATAACCAGGATTGTTACCTATAACCAGGATTGTTACCTCTAAACAAGATTGTTACCTATAACCAGGATTGTTACCTCTAAACAAGATTGTTACCTATAAACAGGATTGTTACCTCTAACCAGGATTGGCATTACAAAAATTACATTTTTGGCAAACAAATATTGTGATTCATCCTGTATTGTCCCTAACATCATCACCCCACAGCAACAGATGTGGGATACACACACACACACACACACACACACACACACACACACACACACACACACACACACACACACACACACACACACACGCTCAGATTTTCAACAGTTGTTCCATCCCCAGGCCCAACTCAAGAGAAGACTTGATGTGTGAATGCATATACAGTTGTAGCTGTTTGAGAAGGCATGCTAATTTGAGCAAGAATGGGGAGATTTGACTAACCAATGTCAAGTCCTTGCTGATGGCGCTCAGATACACCCCTAAGAATAGGCCCCCTTTCTGAATGTCTGAGTGTGACCCCTCCCCATGGGTTACTGCAGCTAGTGTTGCCAGCACTGCCACTACCTGGGTGGGGGTACCTCACTGAAATCCGCTCTGGCTAGGTACAAGGTCATCAAGGTTCACATTAGCAGCTTTGATAAATTCCTTGTATGTTATGCTCACCCATGTGGGGATTTGGCTTAGTTGGACCAACCCTGCCAGGCAGGCTCAGACTCTTGAGGACACAGTGCTGCTTTAGTGGGTCTCTGACAGCATGTATCTTTCTGTCTTGGCTGCATATAAGCTACTTTCAGTAGGCCTATAAAACAAATAAGGATTCCTCCTTAGTCTGTGGATATCTCAGGTGGGTGTCTAGTGAATAGGGTTGGGGACCGTTCCATCATGCGCACCATCATGATAAGACAATGAATAAATAAACTATATTCATAATCAATTTTAAAATGTATATCCCATATCTTCACAAAATGTAATACTCCTGCTTACACACACACACACACACACACACACACACACACACACACACACACACACACACACACACACACACACACACACACACACACACACACACACACACACACACACACACACACACACACACACACACACACACACACACACACACACACACACACGGGCTCTGGCATTTGCAACCACTTTCCTTTTTCACTCACTTAACTCCAGTCTTTTTCAAACACAAAAACACACCGCACCTACCATCACAATACACCCGCAAATACCCACATACTGTGTGTCATGTTGTATATATGATAGGAAACAGGTGCAGGAATACGAAATGTGTGTTTTTATTACTTCAACCAAGATAGCGCATGTCATGAACATGATGGGGACGAAGCCCAAAACAAACAGGTCAAATATAACACAGGGCTGTAAACCCAAACAAAGAGCAAGGTATAAACCTCTAATAAATACAATAAAGCATAATAGATGCGTAGTATCAAAGCCGACACAACAGAGCACAGGTACTCACAAGACCAACAGACATGGAACAACAACCGTCAAGGACAAGGGGAAACAGAGGGCACATATGTACACATACTAATCAGGGGGAATGGGAACCAGGTGTGCGTAAGGAGACAAGACAGTCCGGGGTTGGTGGTAATGATCCAGTTCAGTGACGCCTAGAAGGCCGGTGACGTAGACCTCCGGAGCTGATGAATGGAATGAGCAGCAGTACCGGGAGGATCAGTGACACTGTGCCTTCTGTCTTCGGTTTGCTGTGTTTTTATCACTACCATGTTGATTCCTAAATAATTCCGGGGTTTTGAGTACTTTTGTGTTTCAGTTCCTTATACAGTTAAAGTCGGAAGTTTACATACACCTTAGCCAAGTTTTTCACAAATCCTGATATTTAATCATAGTAAAAATTCCTTGTCTTAGGTAATTTAGGATCACCCCTTTATTTTAAGAATGTGAAATGTCAGAATAATACTAGAGAGAATTATGTATTTCATCTTTAATTTCTTTCATCACATTCCCAGTGGGTCAGAAGTTTACATACACTCGATTAATATTTGGTAGCATTGCCTTTAAATTGTTTAACTTGGGTCAAACATTTTGGGTAGCCTTCCACAAGCTTCCACAATAAGTCTGGTGAATTTTGGCCCATTCCTCCTGACAGAGCTGGTGTAACAGAAAGATTTCTAGGCCTCCTTGCTCGCACATGCTTTTTTCAGTTCTGCCCACAAATTTTCTATAGGATTGAGGTCAGGGCTTTGTGATGGCCACTCCAATACCTTGACTTTGTTGTCCTTAAGCCATTTTGCCACAACTTTGGAAGTATGCTTGGGGTCAATGTCCATTTGGAAGACCAATTTGCGACCAAGCTTTAACTTCCTGACTGATGTCTTGAGATGAAATCTATCGCCAGTTTTGTACGGCGCAGCGCGGCTCGGAACGGAACATACCGGACCAATTTGTCTCTCCATGTCCTTGGATTTCAACTGCTCTCTGGACATTCATTCCCGGATCTCACAGCTAGCTAGCTGCTATCCGTGTGTCTATCTGCTCTCGACGATTCTGGAGCAAACATCAATTACTCCGGAGCTAGCCAGCTCCGTCAATCACTCCTGGGCTGCAGTCACCTATCCGGACCCGTTTTACTGCCTACGCGGAGCCCCACCGGGCCTTCACAACTGGACTGCTGACGTTATCTACCCGAAGGAGATCCGGCTGGCTCCTCCGTCGCGACGTTACCTGAACGCCCATCTGCGGCCTGCTAACCATTAGCTGTCTTACCGGCTGCTCTCAGAATAGACAATCGGACAATTTATTTATTTTTATTATTATTATGTTTCTTCTTGGGCCTCTATAACTATATATATTGTTTTTATTTTATTTTTGTTGTTGTGTGATTTGGACTAATCCCCTCTACCACACAGAACCCCACTAATCTACTGACGGAACGCAAGAGGTGGCTAACAACAGACCTCCATCCTATGCTAGCTTGCTACCGATGTCCTGGCTAGCTGTCTAAATCGCCGTGACCCCCAAACCAACCACTCCACTCACTGGACTCTTTTGATCACTCGACTAAGGATGCCTCTCCTTAATGTCAATATGTCTTGTCCATTGCTGTTCTGGTTAGTGTTTATTGGCTTATTTCACTGTAGAGCCTCTAGTCCTGCTCACTATACCATATCCAATTTATTAGTTCCACCACCCACACATGCAATGACATCTCCTGGTTTCAATGATGTTTCTAGAGACAATATCTCTCTCTTCATCACTCAATACCTAGGTTTATCTCCACTGTATTCACATCCTACCATACCTTTGTCTGTACATTATACCTTGATGCTATTTTATCGCCCCCAGAAACCTCCTTTTACTCTCTGTTCCAGACATTCTAGACGACCAATTCTTATTGCTTTTAGCCGTACCCTTATTCTTCTCCTCCTATGTTCCTCTGGCGATGTAGAGGTGAATCCAGGCCCTGCAGTGCCTAGCTCCACTCCTATTCCCCAGGCACTCTCTTTTGATGACTTCTGTAACCGTAATAGCCTTGGTTTCATGCATGTTAACATTAGAAGCCTCCTCCCTAAGTTTGTTCTATTCACTGCTTTAGCACACTCTGCCAACCCGGATGTTCTAGCTGTGTCTGAATCCTGGCTTAGGAAGACCACCAAAAATTCTGACATTTTAATTCCAAATTACAACATTTTCAGACAAGATAGAACTGCCAAAGGGGCGGTGTTGCAATCTACTGCAAAGATAGCCTGCAGAGTTCTGTCCTACTATCCAGGTCTGTACCCAAACAATTTGAACTTCTACTTTTAAAAATCCACCTCTCTAAAAACAAGTCTCTCACCGTTGCCGCCTGCTATAGACCACCCTCTGCCCCCAGCTGTGCTCTGGACACCATATGTGAACTGATTGCCCCCCATCTATCTTCAGAGCTCGTGCTGCTAGGCGACCTAAACTGGAACATGCTTAACACCCCAGCCATCCTACAATCTAAACTTGATGCCCTCAATCTCACTCAAATTATCAATGAACCTACCAGGTACCCCCCCCAAAGCCTTAAACACGGGCACCCTCATAGATATCATCCTAACCAACTTCCCCTCTAAATACACCTCTGCTGTCTTCAACCAAGATCTCAGCGATCACTGCCTCATTGCCTGCATCCGTAATGGGTCAGCAGTCAAACGACCTCCACTCATCACTGTAAAACGCTCCCTGAAACACTTCAGAGAGCAGGCCTTTCTAATCGACCTGGCCGGGGTATCCTGGAATGATATTGATCTCATCCCGTCAGTAGAGGATGCCTGTATATTTTTTTTAAATGCCTTCCTAACCATCTTACATAAACATGCCCCATTCAAGAAATTTAGAACCAGGAACAGATATAGCCCTTGGTTCTCCCCAGACCTGACTGCCCTTAACCAACACAAAAACATCCTATGGCGTTCTGCATTAGCATCGAACAGCCCCGTGATATGCAGCTGTTCAGGGAAGCTAGAAACCGTTATACACAGGCAGTTAGAAAAGCCAAGGCTAGCTTTTTCAAGCAGAAATTTGCTTCCTGCAACACTAACTCAAAAAGTTCTGGGACACTGTAAAGTCCATGGAGAATAAGAACACCTCCTCCCAGCTGCCCACTGCACTGAAGATAGGAAACACTGTCACCACTGATAAATCCACCATAATTGAGAATTTCAATAAGCATTTTTCTACGGCTGGCCATGCTTTCCACCTGGCTACTCCTACCCCGGTCAACAGCACTGCACCCCCAACAGCAACTCGCCCAAGCCTTCCCCATTTCTCCTTCTCCCAAATCCATTCAGCTGATGTTCTGAAAGAGCTGAAAAATCTGGACTCCTACAAATCAGCCGGGCTAGACAATCTGGACCCTTTCTTTCTAAAATTATCTGCCGAAATTGTTGCCACCCCTATTACTAGCCTGTTCAACCTCTCTTTCGTGTCGTCTGAGATTCCCGAAGATTGGAAAGCAGCTGCGGTCATCCCCCTCTTCAAAGGGGGGGACACTCTTGACCCAAACTGCTACAGACCTATATCTATCCTACCATGCCTTTCTAAGGTCTTCGAAAGCCAAGTCAACAAACAGATTACCGACCATTTCGAATCTCACCATACCTTCTCTGCTATGCAATCTGGTTTCAGAGCTGGTCATGGGTGCACCTCAGCCACGCTCAAGGTCCTAAACGATATCTTAACCGCCATCGATAAGAAACATTACTGTGCAGCCGTATTCATTGATCTGGCCAAGGCTTTCGACTCTGTCAACCACCGCATCCTCATCGGCAGACTCGACAGCCTTGGTTTCTCAAATGATTGCCTCGCCTGGTTCACCAACTACTTCTCTGATAGAGTTCAGGGGGTGCCACAGGGTTCAATTCTTGGACCGACTCTCTTCTCTGTATACATCAATGAGGTCGCTCTTGCTGCTGGTGAGTCCCTGATCCACCTCTACGCAGACGACACCATTCTGTATACTTCCGGCCCTTCTTTGGACACTGTGTTAACAACCCTCCAGGCAAGCTTCAATGCCATACAACTCTCCTTCCGTGGCCTCCAATTGCTCTTAAATACAAGTAAAACTAAATGCATGCTCTTCAACCGATCGCTACCTGCACCTACCCGCCTGTCCAACATCACTACTCTGGACGGCTCTGACTTAGAATACGTGGACAACTACAAATACTTAGGTGTCTGGTTAGACTGTAAACTCTCCTTCCAGACCCATATCAAACATCTCCAATCCAAAGTTAAATCTAGAATTGGCTTCCTATTTCGCAACAAAGTATCCTTCACTCATGCTGCCAAACATACCCTTGTAAAACTGACCATCCTACCAATCCTCGACTTTGGCGATGTCATTTACAAAATAGCCTCCAATACCCTACTCAACAAATTGGATGCAGTCTATCACAGTGCAATCCGTTTTGTCACCAAGCCCCATATACTACCCACCATTGCGACCTGTACGCTCTCGTTGGCTGGCCCTCGCTTCATACTCGTCGCCAAACCCACTGGCTCCATGTCATCTACAAGACCCTGCTAGGTAAAGTCCCCCCTTATCTCAGCTCGCTGGTCACCATAGCATCTCCCACCTGTAGCACACGCTCCAGCAGGTATATCTCTCTAGTCACCCCCAAAACCAATTCTTTCTTTGGCCGCCTCTCCTTCCAGTTCTCTGCTGCCAATGACTGGAACGAACTACAAAAATCTCTGAAACTGGAAACACTTATCTCCCTCACTAGCTTTAAGCACCAACTGTTAGAGCATCTTACAGATTACTGCACCAATACATAGCCCACCTATAATTTAGCCCAAACAACTACCTCTTTCCCAACTGTATTTAATTTATTTATTTATTTTGCTCCTTTGCACCCCATTATTTGTATTTCTACTTTGCACATTCTTCCATTGCAAAACTACCATTCCAGTGTTTTACTTGCTATATTGTATTTACTTTGCCACCATGGCCTTTTTTGCCTTTACCTCCCTTCTCACCTAATTTGCTCACATTGTATATAGACTTGTTTCTACTGTATTATTGACTGTGTGTTTGTTTTACTCCATGTGTAACTCTGTGTCGTTGTACCTGTCGAACTGCTTTGCTTTATCTTGGCCAGGTCGCAATTGTAAATGAGAACTTGTTCTCAACTTGCCTACCTGGTTAAATAAAGGTGAAATAAATAAAAAATAAAACAATTTTGCTTCAATATCTCCACATACTTTTTCTTTTCATGATGCCATCTATTTTGTGAAGTGCACCAGTCCCTCAGGCAGCAAAGCACTCCCACAACATGATGGTGCCACCCGCATGCTTCACAGTTGGGATGGTGTTCGTCAGCTTGCAAGCCTCTCCCTTTTTCCTCCAAACATAACGATGGTCATTATGGCCAAACAGTTCTATTTTTGTTTCCTCAGACCAAAGGACATCTCTCCAAAAAGTACGATCTTTGTCCCTATGGCAGTTTTGGAGCAGTGGCTTCTTCCTTGCTGAGCGGCCTTTCAAGTTATGTCGATAAAGGACTCGTTTTACTGTGGATATAGATACTCTGTACCTGTTCCCTCCAGCATCTTCACGGGGTCCTGTGCTGTTGTTCTGGGATTGATTTGCACTTTTCGCAACAAAGTACGTTCATCTCTAGGAGACAGATCGCGTCTCCTTCCTGAGCGGTATGACGGCTGCGTGGTCCCATGGTGTTTATACTTGCGTGCTATTGTTTGTACAGATGAACGTGGTACCTTCAGGCGTTTGGAAATTGCTCCCAAGGATGAACCAGACTTGTGGAGGCCTACAATGTTTTTCTGAGGTCTTGGCTGATTTCTTTTGATTTTCCCATGATGTCAAGCAAAGAGGCACTGAGTTTGAAGGTAGGCCTTGAAATACATCCACAGGTACACATCCAATTGACTCAAACAATGTAAATTAGCCTATCAGAAGCTTCTAAAGCCATGACATAATTTTCTGGAATTTTCCAAGCTGTTTAAAAAGGCACAGTCAACTTGGTGTATGTAAACTTCTGACCCACTGGAATTGTGATACAGTGAATTATAAGTGAAATAATCTGTCTGTAAACAATTCATGGAAAAAATACCTGTGTCATGCACAAAGTAGATGTCCTAACCGACTTGCCAAAACTATAGTTTGTTAAAACAAGAAATTTGTGGAGTGGTTGAAAAACGAGTTTTAATGACTCCAACCTGTAAACTTCCGACTTCAACTGTATTTGAAGAAGTATTAATTCAATGACGATGCTTTCTTCTAATCCTGTCTTTTATCTATTTATAAATACTATGAAGATGAATAGTTATTATTTTAGGACATACCCTATCTTGAATTGTATAGTGTATTTGTGACTTGACTGCACTTACAAATATCAGCATATCACCAGAACACATCCTAAATATCAAGACACAAACTAATCATTAATCACTAATCATCATTTTAAAAAGTATGATTTTTTTATGATCACACCTGAACAACAGCCTGTGAGTGTGAGGGATTCATTTTCACAGCCCCGGGACGCTTTCAAATGTTTTCACAAGAAAAAAATTGTCTTTAAAGGGCAAATCAGAATACCGGCCGCTCAGCCTTAGATCGTTTCTATCTAATCTCCTCTATATTCTGCTATAGAGAAGTGTTCAATGTTATCTGTTCTGCCAGGCTGTGGCCTAAACATTCAAATCAAATCAAATAATTCATTGGCTGGGCTGTGCTGTGCTAAGTAGTGGACTGATGGCAGGGTGTTGAGCCAGAAGGGCAGGGAAGACGCAGGTAGCTGGCCATAAAGATGTGTTTGTGCTTCATTTGTCCAGACTTAAAACAGGAGACCCTAGAGAATAGCTCAGTGTATTGCATAACAGGTCTTTGTGTTGCCATGGGGCTGTGGGGATCTTAGGTGTCCTAGCTAGGCTGCAAGGCATTGAATATTTGACATATTCTCTGCACTTCAATAGAAAATACATGTCAACGCACCTGTTCCCGCAAGCTCACACACAGTTAGTTAGAATTCAAACCATATCCCTAACAACCAACTTCAATTTGTTGTATGGGACCAAAGTTCTGTGTGCAGGAAAAATCACTGAACAAATAACTACATTTCAGACAGGAACCCTTTCTGCCAGCTAGACAAAAAACCTGACACATGCCGAAGAAAGAGAAACAGAAAGGAAAACAGTGACAAAGAAATATTGTCCATTACAGCCAGCAACAGAATACCAAGTAGTCTCTCTTTTTCCTCCTCTCCAGGAAAAACAACGATTCCTCATCTGTGTCGACCAGAACTAAGAGATTGATGACCGCAGAGTTCCTCTCCCACTCTCCATCTCTCTCTGCCTCTCTTTATGCCTCTCTCTCGCTCTCTCTCGCTCTCTAGCTCTCTCAATTCAATTCAATTCAAGGGGCTTTATTGGCACGGGAAACCTATGTTAACATTGCCAAAGCAAGTGAAGTAGATAATAAACAAAAGTTAAATAAACAATAAAAATGAACAGTAAACATTACACTCACTGTCACACCCTGACCATAGTTTGCTTTGTATGTTTTGTTTGGTCAGGGTGTGATCTGAGTGGACATTCTATGTTGGATGTCTAGTTTGTCTGTTTCTGTGTTTGGCCTGATATGGTTCTCAATCAGAGGCAGGTGTTAGTCGTTGTCTGTGATTGGGAACCATATTTAGGTAGCCTGTTTTGTGGGTTGTGGGTGATTGTCTATGTTAGTTGCTTGTGTCAGCACAGTTATTATAGCGTCACGGTAATTATTTGTTTATTGTTTTGTTTTCAGTGCCTTCTTTAATTAATGTATCATCATGAACACATACCACACTGCATTTTGGTCCGCTTCTTACGACGATCGTGACACTCACAGAAGTTCCAAAAGAATAAAGACATATCAAATGTCATTTAATGTACAGTCGTGGCCAAAAGTTTTGAGAATGATACAAATATGAATTTTCACAAAGTTTGCTGCTTCAGTATCTTTAGACATTTTTGTCAGATGTTACTATGGAATACTGAAGTATAATTACAGGCATTTCATGAGTGTCAAAAGCTTTAATTGACAATTACATGAAGTTGATGCGAAGAGTCAATATTTGCAGTGTTGACCCTTCTATTTCAAGACCTCTGCAATCCGCTCTGGCATGCTGTCAATTAACTTCTGGGCCACATCCTGACGGATGGCAGCCCATTCTTGCATAATCAATGCCTGGAGTTTGTCAAATGTGTGGGTTTTTGTTTGTCCACCCGCCTCTTGAGGATTGGCCACAAGTTCTCAATGGGATTAAGGTCTGGGGAGTTTCCTGGCCATGGACCCAAAACATCAATGTTTTGTTCCCCGAGCCACTTAGTTATCAATTTTTCCTTATGGCAAGGTGCTCCATCATGCTGGAAAAGGCATTGTTCGTCACCAAACTGTTCCTGGATGGTTGCGAGAAGTTGCTCTCGGAGGATGTGTTGGTACCATCTTTATTCATGGCTGTGTTCCTAGGCTGAGAAGCAACCCCACACCACACATGAATGGGCTCAGGATGCTATACTGTTGGCATGACACAGTACTGATGGTAGCGCTCACCTTGTCCTCTCTGGACAAGCTTTTTTCAGGATGCCCCAAACAATCGGAAAGGGGATTCATCAGAGAAAATGACTACTCCAGTCCTCAGCAGTCCAATCCCTGTACCTTTTGCAGTACATCAGTCTGTCCCTGATGTTTTTCCTGGAGAGAAGTGGCTTCTTTGCTGCCCTTCTTGACACCAGGCCATCCTCCAAAAGTCTTCGCCTCACTGTGCGTGCAGATGCACTCACACCTGCCTGCTGCCATTCCTGAGCAAGCTCTGTACTGGTGGTGTCCTGATCCCGCAGCTGAATCAACTTTAGGAGACGGTCCTGGCGCTTGCTGGACATTATTGGGCGCCCTGAAGCCTTCTTCACAACAATTGAACTGCTCTCATTGAAGTTCTTGGTGATCTGATAAATGGTTGATTTAGGTGCAATCTTACTGGCAGCAATATCCTTGCCTGTGAAGCCATTTTTGTGCAAAGCAATGATGACAGCACATGTTTCCTTGCAGGTAACCATGGTTGACAGAGGAAGAACAATGATCCCAAGCACCACACTCCTTTTGAAGCTTCCAGTCTGTTATCTGAACTCAATTAGCATGACAGAGTCATCTCCAGCCTTGTCCTCATCAACACTCACACCTGTGTTAACGAAAGAATCACTGACATGATGTCAGCTGTTCCTTTTGTGACAGGGCTGAAATGCAGTGGAAATGTTTATTGGGGATTCAGTTCATTTGCATGGCAAAGAGGGACTTTGCAATTAATTGCAATTCATCTGATCACTCTTCATAAAATTCTGGAGTATATGCAAATTTCCATTATACAAACTGAAGTGGCAGACTTTGTGAAAAATTCTCAAAACTTTTGGCCACAACTGTATATATACAGTGTTGTAAGGATGTGCAAATGGTTAAAGTATCAAAAGAGAAAATAAATAAACATAAATATGGGTTGTATTTACAATGGCAAATCTTGCTGTGGTATTTCACCCAGTAGATATGGGGATGAAGGAAAATTGGGTTTCTTTTCGAATTCTTTGTGGATCTGCATAATCTGAGGGAAATATGTGTCTCTAATATGGTACTACATTTGGCAGGAGTTTAGGAAGTGCAGCTCAGTTTCCACCTCATTTGGTGGGCCGTGTGTACATAGCCTGTCTTCTCTTGAGAGCCAGGTCTGCCTACTGCGGCCTTTCTCAATAGCAAGGCTATGCTCACTGAGTCTGTACATAGTCAATGCTTTCCTTAAGTTTGGGTCAGTCACAGTGGTCAGGTATTCTGCCACTGTGTGCTCTCTGCCTAGGGCCAAATAGCATTCTAGTTTGCTCTTTTTTTGTGAGAATTCTTTCCAATGTGTCAAGAAATTGTCTTTTTGTTTTCTCATGATTTGGTTGGGTCTAATTGTGTTGCTGTCCTGGGGCTCTGTGGGTCTGTTTCTGTTTGTAAACAGAGCCCCAGGACCAGCTTGCTTAGGGGGACTCTTCTCCAGGTACATCTCTCTGTAGGTGATGGCTTTGTTTTGGAAGGTTTGTGAATCGCCTCCTTTTCGGTGGTTGTAGAATTTAACGGCTCCTTTCTAGATTTGGACAATTAGCGGGTATCGGCCTAATTCTGCTCTGCATGCATTATTTGGTGTTTTACGTTGTACACTGAGGATATTTTTGCAGAATTCCGCATGCAGTCTCAATTTGGTATTTGTCCCATTTTGTGAATTCTTGGTTGGTGAGAGGACCCCAGACCTCACAATAAAGGGCAATGGGTTCTATAACTGATTCAATCATTTTTAGTCAGATCCTAATTGGTATGTCAATTTTTTTGTTCCTTTTGATGGCATATAAGGCCCTTATTGCCTTGTCTCTCAGATCACAGCTTTTTGGAACACAGCTTTGTGGCGCAGATGTTTAAGCCAAGGTATGTATCGTTTTTTGGTGTGCTCTAGGGCAACGGTGTCTAGATGGAATTTGTATTTGTAGTCTTGGCGACTGGACCTTTTTTGGAACACCATTATATTGGTCTTACTGAAATGTACTGTCAGGGCCCAAGTCTGGCAGAATCTGTGCAGAAGATCTAGGTGCTGCTGTAGGCCCTCATTGTTTGGTGACAGAAGCACCAGATCATCAGCAAACAGTAGACATTTGACTTCAGATTCTAGTAGGGTGAGGCCGGGTGCTGCAGACTGTTCTAGTGCCCTCACCAATTAGTTGGTATATACAGTGGGGAGAATAAGTATTTGATACACTGCCGATTTTGCAGGTTTTCCTACTTACAAAGCATGTAGAGGTCTGTAATTTTTATCATAGGTACACATCAACTGTGAGAGACGGAATCTAAAACAAAAATCAAGAAAATCACATTGTATTATTTTTAAGTAATTAATTTGCATTTTATTGACTTCTGAAGGTAATAGGTTGCACCAGATCTTATTTAGGGGCTTCATAGCAAAGGGGGTGAATATAAATGCACACACCACTTTTCCGTTATTTATTTAAGTTAGTATTTTTTTTATTCCACTTCATCAATTTGGACTATTTTGTGTATGTCCATTACATGAAATCCAAATAAAAATATATTTAAATTACAGGTTGTAATGCATCAAAATAGGAAAAAAGGGTGTTGAATACTTATGCAAGGCACTGTAAGACCCAGGTGCAGACAATGTCGAAGTAAAACAACGTTTATTAATTAGAACACGGACAGGCAAAGGTACTGGACGGCAGGCAGGCTCAGGGCAGGCAGACAGAAAGGACAAACCCGGAAAAACAGGACAGGAGCAAGGTTAAAAACGCTGGTAGATTTAAGGAACAAAACGCACTGGCAACAGACAGAGAACACAGGTATAAATGCACAGGGGATGGGTGACACCTGGAGGGGGGTGGAGACACAAAGACAGGTGAAACAGATCAGGGCGTGATAGTTGGAGGGTTTTTATTTTGTCCTGTAGTTCATTCAACGTAATTGGAGAATCCAGTGGGTTCTGGTAGTCTTTAATAGTTGATTCTAAGATTTGTATTTGATCATGTATATGTTTTTGCTGTTTGTTCTTTGTTATAGAGCCAAAAATATTGGAGAAGTGGTTTACCCATACATCTCAATTTTCGATAGATAATGCTTCATGTTGTTGTTTGTTTAGTGTTTCCCAATTTTCTCCGAAGTGGTTAGAGTCTATGGATTCTTCCATTACATTGAGCTGATTTCTTACGTGCTGTTCCTTCTTTTTCCGTTGTGTATTTCTGTATTGGTTTAGTGATTCACCATAGTGAAGGCGTAGGCTCAGGTTTACTGGGTCTCTATGTTTGTGGTTGGACAGGTTTCTCAATTTCTTTCTTAGGTTTTTGAATTCTTTATCAAACCCTTTGTCATTGCTGTTAATTTTCTTCGGTTTTCTGTTTGAAATTCTTAGATTTGATAGGGAAGCTGAGAGGTCAAATATACTGTTTAGATTTTCTACTGCCAAGTTTACACCTTCACTATTACAGTGGAACGTTTTGTCCAGGAAATTGTCTAAAAGGGATGGAATGTGTTGTTGCCTAATTGTCTTTTGGTAGGTTTCCACTCTACATTCCTTCCAATTATAGCATTTCTTAATATTACTCAGTTCCTTTGGCTTTGATGCCTCATGATTGAGTATTGCTCTGTTCATGTAGACTGTGATTTTGCTGTGATCTGATAGAGGTGTCAGTGGGCTGGCTGTGAACACTATGAGAGACTCTGGGTTGAGGTCAATGATAAAGTGGCCTACAGTACTACTGCCAAGGGATGAACTATAGGTGTACCTACCATAGGAGTCTCCTCGAAGCCTACCATTGACTATGTTGTGACCCGTTTTTGTTGGTTATGTTGTTGTAGTTGTGTCCTAGGGGGGCATATGGGGGAGGGAATGCTGTCACCTCCAGGCAGGTGTCTGTCCCCCTGTGTGCTGAGGGTGTCAGGTTCTTGTCCGGTTCTGGCATTTAGGTTGCCACAGACTGGTCCATGTCTCTCTACAGCGGCTGTTGCCTCTCCCTCTCTATCTCAACCCACGCTGCAAAGCAAACTGTTTGTCTCCTCATCCTCCCCCTTATCTCTCACTCCTTTTCTCTCTAACTTGTTTTCTCTCTCTAATCACAGCTGATGACCCATTTTAGACAAACTATGAGAGAGAGAGAGAGAGAGAGAGAGAGAGAGAGAGAGAGAGAGAGAGAGAGAGAGAGAGAGAGAGGGAGAGAGAGAGCTTTACCTCCTGCACAGGTGAAGAGGAAAACATTAGTGTTGGGAGTATTTTGCAAGGTTTGGATTTCATAAGAATACTTGAAGTATCTTAGTGTGTTATTTTATTGTGGTGAAGTCAAGTACAACTAGGGCTGAGGCGGTCACGAAATTTCATCAGCCAGTGATTGTAAAGCAAATAACTGTCGGTCTCATGGTAATTGATCGTTAATTAACATAAATACATTTAGCATCTCCTGGCTTCCACACATACACGTAGCCTACAAGCCATTTTTAAAAGTCTAATAAATCAATTTAATATAGCCTACACCTTCACAATAAATCCATTATTTGTCTAAAGAAACATGATATGAAGAAATGTAGTCTATTTCAGAAGAAAAGAATAGCATACTCTGGGTTGTCCTTATGTTAGGTCCTGATGTGGCTATGGCAAATGGCTGTGGGCTACACTAGTTAATTTAGCAGACAAGATTTGCTTAGAATTCTGTGGTATTATTTGTATACTATTTTATAGTATGAAGAATACAATTGAACAAAGCTGAATAAAATATAAATATTTTCTCTCAACGATTTGAGGGAGTGTGCACATGCAGATATTCTGTGTTGAGAGGTTAAGAAAGAAATAGGTACCCCTATATGATTATTTTAGAGTTATTAATGTAACTTTAGTTGTTCTACAAACGTTGGCCTATATGTTTTGATTTGTAACATTGTTAGGCTGCATGATGAGACTCTAATGATGATTTGAAAAAAGGCTTGAAAGGCATGATCTCTGCTTTGTTTTCTGTGCAGGCTGCACACACTACATCAGTCTCTCATTCACAATTTGACAAGCACCTGATAATGCCTCGAATTTCACAGCAGCATCCCCTTTGTGGCCGTAATGCACCCTTAAAAGGTCCATGCCTTCTGCGTCCCGGAGTGCTGCACTGTGCCCTTCTCCCTGAGTGTGCTGTGCAATCTGAAGCGTCTCACTCACACGGCTCTACAGACTACAAGTTAAAAGAAACACATCAGGGACGCGCATCCTTATCCAATTTCCGAGGTGCATATTGAACATATGTTTTCAGCAGCCAACAAGATGAGTAGGCCTAATGAACAAAAAAAGCACCAGCCTATGTCAATCTACTATTCTTGATTTAATCTTGTCTTTACATATGCTAAATAATATACGTATGACATGTGTTTTGATTTAGAATGGACTTTTATCATGCTTCTGTATGGACACAAGGGCAGCGGGAAAAAGACATGTCATCTATGCACTTAAATAGTGAATGGAGGATGTTTTTCCCCCTGGTTTATTTTCATGCCAGCCAGGTAGGATATAACCCCTGTTGTAAATATATGCAATGTGCTTAATATGAGGAAAGTTGTAATAAATAATAAATATCGTAGGCCCAGCCTATTGAACACTGATGGGAGCCTCCTCTTTTATTAGAAGACATCACTCTGTTTTCTCCTGTAATTGTATAGCCTATAGAAATGTTGCTCAACATGAGCTCACGTTGGCTATGTAGTGTCATTTCACAGCCCTTGTACCTTCACCACAAAAACGTCTGATGATAAATGTAGAGTTGACACTGAATTGAGTTGACTGTCAGTTACCTTGAGGAGAAAACAGTGTGGCACCGGAGGGGATGACTGTCGTCTTATCGGCTCTTAACCAACCATGCTATTTTGTTCGTTTTTTTTTCCCGTTGTTCGTAACTTGTTTTGTACATAATGTTGCTTCTGCAGTCTCTTATGACCGAAAAGAGCTTCTGGACATCAGAACTGCGATTACTCACTTCAGATTAGACAAAAAAACATTTTTTCAACAAGTCGGACGGGAGGGAGAAACTACAGACACCCGACCAGGCCCAGATCCCCGTCAGTCGCTGGAAAAGGAAACAGAGATTTGGCGGAAAAAGATCAGGGTGCCTTGTGAGGATCAGGTGACGAGTGGCTAATCTGCCTTTGCCTTCCATCCTATTAGCTAATGTTCAATATTTGGAAAATAAATGGGATGAACTGAAAGCACGTATATACTACCAATGGGACATTAAAACTTCTTCGGGATAGGGGGCAGTATTCGGAAGTTTGGTAAACTGCCTGTTACTCAGGCCCAGAAGCTAGGATATGCATATAATTGGTAGTATTATATAGGAAACATTCTGAAGTTTATAAAACTGTTAAAATATGAGTATAACAGAACTGATATGGCAGGCGAAAACCTGAGGAGAATCCATCTGGAATTTTTATTTTTTGAGATCACCACCCATTGAAATGGCTGTCTTCGGGAAAATCAAAGGAATACCTCCCAGATTGCAGTTCCCAGGGCTTCCACTAGATGTCAACAGTCTTTATAAAGAGTTTCAGGCTTGTTTTGTGAAAAATGAGCTAGAATTTGTAGTTTTTCTAGGTGGCTCCCATTTTGACTGTAGTATTGTGGCGCACGTGGATGAGGGCGCACACTTCGTTATTTATCTCCGGTAATGAACGTACTATTCTCTGTCTTAAATTGTATTGTTTATTTACATATTAGGGCACCTGAGAATTGATTATAAACATTGTTTTGACTTGTTTGGACAAAGTTTATTGGTAACTTTTTGGATTCCTTTGTATGCATTTTGAACCAGGGAAACATTAAGCGTGCCAACTAAACTGACTTTTTTGGGATATAAAGGACTTTATCGAACAAAACTACCATTTCTTATGTAGCTGGGACCCTTGGGATTGCAAACAGAGGAAGATCTTCAAAGATAAGTGATTTATTTTATCGCTATTTCTGACTTTCGAGACACCTCTGCTAGTTTGAAAAATGTTTTTAATGCTTTTGTACGCGGGGCGCTGTCCTCAGATAATCACATGGTATGCATTCGCCGTAAAGCCTTTTTGAAATCTGACAAAGCAGCTGGATTAACAAGAAGTTAAGCTTTTAAACAATGTAAGACACTTGTATTTTCATGAATGTTTAATATTACGAATTTTGTATTTAGAATTTCGCGCTCTGCAATATCACAGGACGTTGTCGAGGTGGGGCGCTAGCTGTAATATCTTACGTTTCATGTTTCATCGAGTCTTGGCTGAACGATGACATTATGAACATACAGCTGGTGGGATATACTCTCTATCGGCAGGATAGAAAAGCAGCTTCTAGTAAGACACGGGGCGGGGGCATATGCATATATGTAAACAACAGCTGGTGCAAAATATCTAAGGAAGTCTCAAGATTTTGCTCACCTGCGGTAGAGTATCTGATGATAAGATCACACTATCTATTACCTAGAGTTTTCATCTGTATTTTTCGTAGCTGTCTACATATCACTACAGACCGATGCTGGCACTAAAACTGCACTCAATGAGCTGTATACCGCCATAAGCAAACAGGAAAACGCTCATCCAGAGGCAGCGCTCCTAGTGGCCGGGGACTTTACTACAGGTAAACTTAAATCAGTTTTACCTAATTTCTATCAGCATGTTAAATGTGCAACCAGAGGGAAAAGGCCACCTTTACTACACACACAGAGACGCGTACTAAGCTCTCCCTGCATTTGGCAAACCTGACCATAATTCTATCCTCCTGATTCCTGCTTACAAGGAAAAATTAATGCAGGAAGCACCAGTGACTTGGTATATAAAAAAGTGGTCAGATGAAGCAGATGCTAAACTATAGGACTGTTTTGCTGGCACAGACCGGAATATGTTCCGGGATTCTTCCGATGGCATTGAGGAGTACATCACATCAGTCACTGGCTTCATCAATAAATGCAAGGAGGACGTCGTCCCCATAGTGACAGTACGTACATACCCCAACCAGAAGCCATGGATTACAGGAAACATTCTCACTGAGCTAAAGGGTAGAGGTTCCGCTTTCAAGGAGTGGGACTCTAACCCGGAAGCTTATAAGAAATCCTGCTATGCCCTTCGATGAACCATCGAACAGGCAAAGCATCAATACAGGACTAAGATAGAATCATACTACACCAGCTCTGACGCTCGTCGGATGTGGCAGGGCCTGCAAACTATTACGGACTACAAAGGGAAGCACAGCTGAGACCTGCCCAGTGACAAGTAACACTGAAACATGCATGAGAGCGTGGTCACGCTCTCCACAGTCATTGTGAGTAAGACCTATAAACAGGTCAATATTCACAAGGCCCACAGGGCCAGATGGATTACCAGGACGTGTACTCCGAGCATGCGCTGACCAACTGGCAAGGGTCTTTACTGACATTTTCAACCTCTCCCTGTCTGAATCTGTAATACTAACATGTTATAAGCAGACAACGATTGTGCCTGTGCCCAAGCACACTAAGGTGAACTGCCTAAATGACTACCAACCCGTAGCACTCACGTCTGTAGTCATGTCAGCACGTTATCCCAGAAACCCAAGACGCACTCAATTTGCATACCACACCAACAGATTCACAGATGATGCTATCTCTATTACACTCCACACTGCCCTTTCACACATGGACAAAACGAACCTCAGCGTTAGTCTAGGTCCAAGAGGCCTCTAAACAGCTTCTACCCCCAAGCCATAAGACAGCTAATCAAATGGCTATCCAGACTATATGCACTGCCCCCCCCCCCCCTACTCTGCTGCTACTCTCTGTTATTATCTATGCATAGTTACTTTAATAACTCTACCTACATGTAGATATTACCTCAATTACCAGTATTTCGTCCCACTATTGTTATTTACTGCTACTCTTTAATTATTTGTTTTTCTTAATTATCTCATATTTTGGGGGGTATTTTCTTAAAACTGCATTGTTGGTTAAGGGCTTGTAAGTAAGCATTTCACTGAAAGGTGAACCTGTTGTATTTGGCGCATGTGACAAGTAAAATTTGATTTGATCTGCTACATTGTTAGGTCTCCAGCTGGGTTTTAGTCAAAATATACCACTGTGTGTAACCCCAACTAGAGCTGGGCAACACGGACAAAAATCCATATTGCGATAAATTGCCTGAATCGATGCACAACAGTTTTGGTTTTATTATCCTTTAAACTTCTATTACTAATTTGATGGTTGAAGCCAATCAATTGTCCCATTAACAATCACCCATATGAGCAAACAAATGTATTTTCAAACTTCACATTTGATCTGTAATTTTCAGTTTATGGTCCCAGATCTACCCTCCTACCCCTTTCACATATACAAAAAACAAGTTAACAAAATGTTTTAAAAAAATAAATAAGCAAAGCAAAAAAACAAAATGGTTTTGCCTTTGTGTAAATGGGGTATTAGGTACTAATACACACTTGGCTCAGTACTAGAACAGCAGGTACTAGGTAACAGCAGGTCCCAGAGCCTTTAGATATAATAAAATAACTCAATATAAAGCTCTGCAGGTAGGCATAAACAACATAAGCGTTGCTTAGGGCCCCGGGCCACTAGGAGGCCCCCTGCCACAAAAATATTCACTCATGGCCTCCAAATTTGGTTGTGCATCAGCATTTTGTCTCGCTATATCACTCACTGACAGTCACTCAATTATCCATGTCACCTAAACATTTTTAGATTGGTAAATCGGTATTGCCAGATATCTAAACTGACTGGGCACACAGGTATTTTTTTCACTCATATATCGAATTAACATGCCATAAGTCATTACAAAATGTGTAGAATTGCAGGAAATTAACTTTAAAACTAAAAATGTCCTCTCCATCATCAAGAGGGGAGACCACTAAAATGTTTTGCCGCGAGGTAGGGGGACTCAACAACCCAATCTCGCCTAGGGCTCCCAAAAGGCTAGAGCCAGCCCTGACTCCAGGGGATAATGCCTCATAACAAGACCTCCCAGAGTCTTGTCCTCTGTAAGCTTCAGATTTAAATTCAATCAACTTTGAGCCTAGCTATTTCACAATAACTGAAAGACATGGAACAAACTAGCTAGCTCATAGAACTCAACTGTTTGGCAACACTCCAAACCATGTGCAGGACAGTTGTCTACAGAAATAAAAAGTAAAATAAAGGCCTTGTAAGTACTAGATATAGAGGGTAATCACTTCTATACCTTTCTAAGGCCGGAGGTCAGTGTAAGACCAGAAAATGACAGGAGAAATGTAAATAGAAAGGAGGAAGTGTGACACACACAACCATACCAGAACTACTGTGACTTTAACAGGAGGAAAATAATTGTGGGCTCTGGCCTCTCTGTTACAGTCTGGGAAGTTGTTGGCTTTGTATTGAGTGACAAACAGACTCCCTCACACCACAGTGACTTCCTTCCTGATCCCTCAGTGGGCCTGGTCAGCACATTGCTGCACAGTGCAGCCCAGAGAGCGAACGAGAGACTTATGGAAAGCTTCCGGGCTTGCCTTCCGCCACCTCGGTCTCTCTACACAGTTCAGGTTCAAAGTCAAGCTAAGCATTTCCTACAATATTAGAGTGATGAAAAATGGCCATATCCCTTCTAACAATCTGGTATTTAATTAACCTAATATCATTTCTGAGACAAATTTCTCTCTGAATGCTGTATGACTCATACAGCCCAATAAATTACAATTACAGATACAGGATGTACAATCATCAAACAAACCTGAGGTAAATAAAACATATAGAATGGCTTTTAAATCTCAGCAATGAGAGGAATTAGTCACTGGAATTCAGATTAATATAAAACGGTGATGTATAATATGTAATCAGCATCGTCACATCTTTAGGTGCAACAGTACAATAGAGTAATGGAAACAATTATATTCAACAGGGAAGATGTGATCACTGCACAACACACATTGTTCCATTCCCAATTCATTTCTGTAACTAATTATACTCCATACCATTTTAATAGCATAAGGTGTGTGCCTGAGTGTGTGTGGCAGTGTCCATTGATCACAAATGTCAGAGAGGGCATAGATTGCTGCAAAACACTGGCATATCTCTTCTGACAAAGATGGAAGAAGTCTGACAGGGGGACGATATAAACAAATGATTTTCTACACAACATTCAAACAATTGAATTAATGAATACCAGAACAACATTTTATAAATGTTGCATATCTCCAGAGGTTGATGGAATCACAGCATACCATTCAAATGTATCTTTAGTGCTTCAGATACAAGAAAACAGTCTCTACAAATCTCATAAAATAGAATAGGAAAAGTTAGTGGTGAAAGACAGCCAGGGAAAGGGAACAGAAAATGAATAACAACAATAACAACCCAAGTTTGAAAGACAGAAAAAAACACGGAGGCAATTACACAAGAGGAAAGAGTAGAGAGATGAAATCTGAAGAGGAGAGAACAGAGAGAGGCGGCTTACTTGCTAAAGTATGTCTAGATGGTCACATGGGTGGAGAGTGGAGAGATGGAGAGGGAGACAAGCGAGGCAGAGGGAGGAGAGGAAAAAAAGAGTGTGTGTGTGTGTGTGTGTGTGTGTGTGTGTGTGTGTGTGTGTGTGTGTGTGTGTGTGTGTGTGTGTGTGTGTGTGTGTGTGTGTGTGTGTGTGTGTGTGTGTGTGTGTGTGTGTGTGTGTGTGTGTGTGTGTGTGTGCGTATATGTGTGTGTCAAATCAAATCGAATTTTATTGGTCACAAACACATGGTTAGCAGATGTTATTGTGAGGGTAGCGAAATGCTTATGCTTTTAGATCTGACAGTGCAGCAGTCTCTAACAGGTAATATATAACAATTCCACAACAAAACCTAATACACACAATCTAGTGAAGGAATGGGATGAGAATATATAAGTATAACATATATGGATGAGCAGTGACAGAGCGGCTAATATGCAATATATAGTAAAGAACAGATAGTGAAGGATACAGTATATACAGTTGTTGAAGTCAGAAGTTTACATATACTTAGGTTGGAGTCATTAAAACTTGTTTTTCAACTACTCCGCAAATTTCTTGTTAACAAACTATAGTTTTGGCAAGTTGGTTAGGACATCTACTTTGTGCATGACACAAGTCATTTTTCCAACAATTGTTTACAGACAGATTTTTTCACTTATAATTCACTGTATCACAATTCCAGTGGGTCAGAAGTTTACATACACCAAGTTGACTGTGCCTTTAAACAGCTTGGAAAATTCCAGAAAATTATGTCATGGCTTTAGAAGCTTCTTATAGGCTAACTGACATCATTTGAGTCAATTGGAGGTGTACCTGTGGATGTATTTCAAGGCCTACCTTCAAACTCAGTGCCTCTTTGCTTGACATCATGGGAAAATCAAAAGAAATCAGCCAAGACGTCAGTAAAACATTATAGACCTCCACAAGTCTTGTTCATCCTTTGGAGCAATATCCAAACGCCTGAAGGTACCACGTTCATCTGTACAAACAACAATAGTATGCAAGTATAAACACCAAGTGACCACTCAGCCGTCATACGGCCAGGAAGGAGACGCAATCTGTCTCCTAGCGATGAACGAAGTGCAAATCAATCCCAGAACAACAGCAAAGGACCTTGTGAAGATGCTGGAGGAAACAGTTACAAAAGTATCTATATCCACAGTAAAACGAGTCCTATATCGACATAACCTGAAAGGCCTCTCAGCAAGGAAGAAGTCACTGCTCCAAAACCGCCATAAAAAAGCCAGACTACGGTTTGCAACTACACATGGGGACAAAGATCGTACATTTTGGGAAAATTAACTCTGGTCTGATGAAACAAAAATACAACTGTTTGGCCATAATGACCATAATTATGTTTGGAAGAAAAGGGGGGAAGCTTGCAAGCCGAAGAACACCATCCCAACTGTGAAGCATGGCGGTGGCAGCATCATGTTGTGGGGGTGCTTTGCTGCAGGAGGGACTGGTGCATTTCACAAAATAGATGGCATCACGAGGGAGGAAAATTATGTGGATATATTGAAGCAACATCTCTAGAAATCAGTCAGGAAGTTAAAGCTTGGTCGCAAATAGGTCTTCCAAATGGACAATGACCCCCTAGCATACATCCAAAGTTGTGGGAAAATGGCTTAAGGACAACAAAGTCAAGGTATTGGAGTGGCCCTCACAAAGCCATGACCTCAATCCTATAGAAAATTTGTGGGCAGAACTGAAAAAGTGTGTGCGAGCAAGGAGGCCAACAAACCTGACTCAGTTACACCAGCTCTGTCAGGAGGAATGGGACAAAATTGACCCAACTTATTGTGGGAAGCTTGTGGAAGGCTACCCGAAACGTTTGACTCAAGTTAAACAATTTAAGGACAATGCTACCGAATACTAATTGAGTGTATGTAAACTTCTGACCCACTGGGAATGGGATGAAATAAATAAAACCTGAAATAAATTATTCTCTCTACTATTATTCTGACATTTCACATTCTTAAAATAAAGTGGTGATCCTAACTGACTTAAGACAGGGAATTTTTACTAGGATTAAATGTCAGGAATTGTGAAAAACTGAGTTTAAATGTAGTTGGCTAAAGTGGATGTAAACTTCTGACTTCAACTGTACTTCAACTGTCGGTGGATTTCCTGACTGATCTTCCACCTTCACAGGGTAACACCACGATCCTGGTCATTGTGGATCGTTTTTCTAAGTCCTGTTGTCTCCTCCCTTTGCCCGGTCTCCCTACAGCCCTAAAAACTGCGGAGGCCCTGTTTACACACGTCTTCCGGCACTACGGGGTGCCTGAGGATATAGTGTCTGATCGGGGTCCCCAGTTCACATCAAGGGTCTGGAAGGCGTTCATGGAACGTCTGGGAGTCTCAATCAGCCTTACCTCAGGTTTTCACTCCGAGAGTAACGGCAGGTGGAGAGACTTAACCAGGATTTGGGTAGGTTTCTGAGGTCTTATTGCCAGGACTGGCCGGGGGAGTGGGCGGCGTTCGTGCCCTGGGCAGAGATGGCCCAGAACTCGCTCCGCCACTCCTCCACTAACCGGTTCTGGCTCCTTGGCATCAGAGTCAGACCGAGGCTCCTGCGGTGGATGACTGGTTCCGGCGCGTGGAAGAAACATGGGACACCGCCCATGTCCGCTTTCAACGCGCGTACTGCACCAGAAAGTTGGCGCAGACCGTCACCGCAGTGAGGCCCCTGTGTTCGCACTGGGTTTTGTACCCACATTTAGATTATTTTGTCGTTTTGGAGTTTTGTGAAGCACTGAATTAAACGACTCTGTTTATACCAAGTTCGATTCTCCTGCGCCTGACTTCCCTGCCACCCCTTACAGTGCACCTATTAAAGTTAGTTAGGGTTTTCGGTGACAAGCATAACAATTTCAGCCTTCTGAGGTTGAAGAGGCACTGTTGCGCCTTCTTCACCACACTGTCTGTGTGCATGGACAGTTTCAGTTTGTCGGTGATATGTACGCCGAGGAACTTACAACTTTCCATCTTCTCCACTGCTGTACCGTCGATGTGGATAGGGGGGGTGCACCCTTTGCTGTATCCTGAAGTCCACAATTATCTCTTTTGATTTGCTGACATTGAGTGAGAGGTTGTTTTCCTGACACCACACTCCGAGAGCCCTCACCTCCTTCCTGTAGACTGTATCGTCGTTGTTGGTAATCAAGCCTACCACTGTAGTGTCGTCTGTAAACTTGATGATTGTGTTGGAGGCGTGCATGACCACACAGTCATGGGTGAACAGGGAGTACAGGAGAGGGCTGAGAACGCACCCTTGTTGGGCCCCAGTGTTGAGGACCAGCGGAGTGGAGATGTTGTTTCCTACCTTCACCACCTGGGGGCGGCCAGTCAGGAAGTCCAGTACCCAATTGTACAGGGTGGGGTAGAGACCCACTGTCTAAAGCTTAATGATGAGTATGGAGGGTACTATGATGTTGATTCCTGAGCTGTAGTCAATGAACAGCTGTAGTCAATGAACTCTTGTCCAGTTGGGATAGGGTAGTGTGCAGTGTGATGGTGATGGCATCGTTTGTGGACCTATTGGGGTGGTAAGAAAATTGGAGTGGGTAACAGGTGCGGTGGAGGTGATGTGATCCTTGACTAGTCTCTCAAAGCTCTTCATGATGACAGAAGTGAGTGCAACGGGGCGATTGTCAATTAGTTCAGTTACCTTACCTTTCTTGGGAACAGGAACAATTGTGGCCATCTTGAAGCATGTGGGGACAGCGGACTGGGATAGGGATTGATTGAATATGTCTGTAAACACACCAGCCAGCTGGTCTGCGCATGCTCTGAGGACGCGGCTAGGGATGCCGACTGGGCCGGCAGCTTTGCGAGGGTTAACACATTTAAATATTTTACTCACGTTGGTCACGGAGAAGGGGCTGCGTCGGTGGCACTGTATTGTCCTCAAAGTGCGCAAAGAAGTTGCTTAGTTTGTCTGCGAGCAAGACGTTGATGTCCGTGACAGGGCTAGTTTTCTTTTTGTAATCCCTGATTGTCTGTAGACCCTGCCAAATATGTCTTGTGTTTGAGCTGTTGAATTGCGACTCCACTTTGTCTCTATACTGATGCTTTGCTGGTTTGATCGCCTTACGGAGGGAATAACTACACTGTTCGCATTCGGTCATGTTTCCAGTCGCCTTGCCATGATTAAATGCGGTGGTACGGGCTTTCAGATTTGCACAAATGCTGCCATCAATCCACGGTTTCTGCTTAGGGAAGGTTTTAATAGTCACAGTGGGTACAACATATCCTATACATTTCCTTATAAACTCGCTCACTGAGTCAGCGTATACGTCAATGTTATTGTCTGAGGCTACCCGGAACATATCCCAGTCTACGGGATCGAATTAATCTTGAAGCGTGGACCCCGATTGGTCAGACCAGCGTTGGCTAGACCCAAGCACGAGTGCTTCCTGTTTTAGTTTCTGCCTATAGGAGGGGAGCAACCAGATGGAGTCATGGTCATATTTGCCAGAAGGAGGGTGGGGGATGGCCTTGTATGCATCGTGGAAGTTAGATCAGCAGTGTGTTACTGGCTTGTGTACTGCAATCGATATGCTGATCGAATTTAGGTAGACTTGTTCTCAGAATAGCTTTGTTAAAATCCCCAGCTACAATAAATGCAGCCTCAGGATATATGGTTTCCAGTTTGCATAAAGTCCAGTGAAGTTCCTTGATGCCTGTCTTGGTGTACGCTTGCGGGGGGATACACACGGCTTTGGCGATAACCGAGGAGAGTTCTCTTGGGAGATAATACAGTCGGCATTTGATTGTGAGGAATTCTAGGTGAGGTGAACAAAAGGACGTGTATGTTGTTACAATTACACCATGAGTCGTTAATCATGAAACACACACCCCCGCCTTTCTTCTTACCAGAGAGATGTTTGTTCCTCTCGGCGCGAAGCACTGAAAATTCTGTTGGCTGTACGGACTCCACTAGCAAGTCCCCAGCTAGCCATGTCTCCGTGAAACAGAGTATGTTACAGTCCCGGATATCTCTTTGGAAAGCAACTCTTGCCCTAATTTCATTGACTTTGTTAACTAGGGACTGGACATTAGCGAGTAATATACTCGGAAGCGGAGGGTGGTGTGTGCGTGTCCGAAGCCTCACTGTGTGTGTGTGTGTGTGTGTGTGTGTGTGTGTGTGTGTGTGTGTGTGTGTGTGTGTGTGTGTGTGTGTGTGTGTGTGTGTGTGTGTATGTGTGTGCATGCGCATGTGTGTGTGTATGTGTATGTGTGTGTGTGTGTGTGTGTTAAAAGACAGCTGGTAGAGACAGAAGGAAGAGAGAAGCTATGCCTGGCTGGCATGAGAAAGGGCTGTGTTTGTTGGCTACTGATAGCCCAGATTGAGGAGGGTGAGCAGGGCTGAGGGATTTACAGGGCTTTGGTCCTTCCTCAGTGTGTGTGTGTGTGTGTGTGTGTGTGTGTGTGTGTGTGTGTGTGTGTGTGTGTGTGTGTGTGTGTGTGTGTGTGTGTGTGTGTGTGTGTGTGTGTGTGTGTGTGTGTACTAGAGCGAAAATTATCGACACAGTTCAAACCAACCACTTTTCAGAGAAATTTTGCTTACATCGTTCATGACGATAAATAACCTATAGGGCATAGAAGAGACATATGAAGTTTGAAAAGAAATAAAATAAATATTTAAGAGATATTTAAGACCAACCAAAAGCTGGTTTTAGCGGTACCGCAGTTGGTTATGGCATGAATTTTGACAGCGAAAATGCAGCCTATCCAGCCGTGATGCAGACTGCCCATATACGCATGGAACAAGAGTTGCCGAATGTACTTCGTATTTAGAAACATAAACTCATGTTTTTTCCAATTTAATTTTATTTGGTTTAAAACCAAGCATAGCCTACCCTCCTCTCAATTAAGCCTGTTTTTGTCTGCCCAATGCAATCCCGAAGTTTTCAAGACTGTTGATAAAGGGGTTGGCTTTTGAGACCGCTTGGAAATAAATCTTAAACACGAAAGCTTTATTAAAATATAAAGTCTAAGAGTAGTAAAACAGTGAGCTGACATTCCCTTTTATATATGCATTAGGCAGGCCAACATTATTTTAGCCATGCAGGTCCCGTTTCGATGTGCGTAAAACCCTCCATAGTCCGCGTTGTTTTAATATTATATGCCAACGGGGAGAAGTTATGGTGCCTGTAAGTGTGATATAACCTATTTAAAACATGTTGTTTCCTTTTGTTTGGAATTTGATTAGAATTATTCCTTCTCTTTTTAGGCCCTATCAATAATGAATTGAATCTTGCTTATTGACAATGTTTGCCATTGCCATGCGCAGCCATAAAGCAATTTACAGTTGGCCCTTAAATCAGTGTGAATGCTTTTGAAGCCATGCAATTACTTAAAACGATGTGGACTGCAAATGGGTTCAAGTTAACGTATTTAGCAAAGATACGTCTACATTTTGTTATGACGTTTCTGTAAGCCATTAAACAAACTATAATGCACTAACATTGGAAATGGAGATGATTCCAAGGCAACACATAAAATATACATAACTTGAAACAACCACATATTTCGAAATTTGATTGGCCGGTGAGGGGTCAAACCTCGACACACACAGCCATTTCGTGCCAATGCCATCAAGTGCGCCGATAATTGTAATAGTGAAAATAGCAAAAATATTTCTGACAAACCCCTGAACCTATAGCCTCTCGCCTGGCTTAGATTTATGATTGCATTAGATTTGTTAAAATAGAGCCCCTAGCCAGTTGGCTTTCGGTTACTGGCCCAACGCTCTTAACCAGGCTACCTGGCACCCAGTAGGGTTTATACATGCAGTATGTCCTCTCATGCAACGACAGAAATACAATTGAACAGCTTATGTGGTTCTTGAAACAAATATGTTACCAGCTCCAAGGGAAGCTTCCTCAATTATGGCTTAGTTGGATTTCAGTCATCCTAAATATTTGTGTAAGAAGTTGGCCCATTCACTTACATCAGCAAACAACAGAATAGTCTGAAGAACTCAGGCCCTGTCAAATTCACTATAAACCATTATCCACACAGCATAAATAAAATGGACGAAAAGCAAGGAAAGAAATTAATTGCAAAATAAATAAGTGGGTATTTGCTGACTGTGCTCTATTGCTAAATAGTAGAAATATTGTAGCATAGAGAGAAAGAGAGGGGAGCTTACTGTGCAGTTTGTCCCAAAGGATTTGTTTGATACTTAGCCTACCTGAAATAGATTGACTCATCATTATTCCTCACACACAAGCACAAACACAAATGCACGTGCACACAAATAAAAACATCTTTAATTCCACATCTTTCTACCCCCACTTATTCAATCCGGTACAGTATGTGGATTCCTGGTTGATCCTTTGCTTCCTGTCTTCCTGTGGCTGTGCCATTAGAGAGGATTCCAGAGGTAAGACAGATCCCGTTATGTAAAGACTTCAAGGAGGATAACGTTGCCTCACTCAAACAACCCAGATACACACAATGTCCCTTACAGTACATTAGCTGAAAAACATACAGTTTAAATTACTTTTAAACAATTTAAAAAACTCACAAAGGAAGCGTACAGTGAGGAACATGACTGTCATTGTAGTTCAGTCCTGAAGACTGGTGCCGCTGTAGGTCCGTTCCTGAGCCCTGACTGAGCTGAAGGGTACTGTAGGTCCGTTCCTGAGCCCTGACTGAGCTGAAGGGTACTGTAGGTCCGTTCCTGAGCCCTGACTGAGCTGAAGGGTACTGTAGGTCAGTTCCTGAGCCCTGACTGAGCTGAAGGGTACTGTAGGTCCGTTCCTGAGCCCTGACTGAGCTGAAGGGTACTGTAGGTTGTGTTTTAAAACAATAGGAACCATGCAGAGGGAGAGCCCAGAGAAAGAGCCATAATAGGAGATTTGAAATGTCTACTGTGTAATGTTTACTGTTCATTTTGATTGTTTATTTAACTTAGTTTATGATCTATTTCACTTGCTTTGGCAATGTAAACATATGCGTCCTATACCAATAAAGCCCATTGAATTGAGAGAGAGAGAGGAGGAGGGGAGGGGGTGACAGGGTCACACCTACGGACCCTATCACCCCCGGTAGTGAGTGTTGCAACTGACGACAGACGATTTGTACGTGCTACACGCTTCAGCGGTCCCGTTCTTTGAGCTTGTGTGGCCTACCATTGAGCCGTTGTTGCTCCTAGATGTTTACAATAAGAGCACTTACAGTTGACCGGGGCAGCTCTAGCAGGGCAGAAATTTGACAAACTGACTTGTTGGAAAGGTAGGCCATTCTACTGCCAATGTTTGTCTATGAAGATCGCATGGCCTTGTGCTCAATTTTATACACTTGTCAGCAACGGGTGTGGCTGAAATAGCCAAATTCACTCATTTTAAGAGGTGTCCACATACACTATATATACAAGAGTATGTTTATTTATTTTCCCTTTTGTACTTCAACTATTTGCACATTGTTACCACACTTTTCATATCCACAATATAACATTTGAAATGTCTCTATTCTTTTGAAACTTTTGTGAGTGTAATATTTGAATTGAGAGAGAGAAAGAAAGTGTGAGAGAGAAAGTGTGAGAGAGACAGTAGAAGCCATGGGGTTCCTTTATTTCTGTTCTTTCACAGTGAATGGAGTGCCATTTTCCTACTGATATATTGACCTACTTAAAGAAATAAGCAAGGCCCATGTTGTCTGCCAGCTCCGCCTGCCCTGTCACAACGTACTGTATATCAGTACATTCACTGAGAGCGCAGCAGTAGGTCAACCCTGTACAGAGATAGAACAACAGCCAAATGAAAAGAGAGAGGGAAAGATAGAGAGAGAGAGAACAAGAAAGAAAGATGGAGTTAAAGAGGGAGAGAAAAAGAGAGAGGATCAAGCGAGAACGAGAGAGAAAGAAGATTGTCCGCCTTGTAAGATCTGGGTGAACTGTACACACTTTGGGATCCAATTTGCTATAGTAATTACCTTGAACTGGTGATAATGCTGTAAGTAAAGTAGTCTGATTCCCAACACACACACACACACACACACACTAGACTGTGGTCAGGACTCAGGGGGGGAAGGCATGCCGAAAGGAAACTGCTGGGAAAGAGCAGGGAGTTTTGTTTGCACCCCCTGACACCAGCTCTCTGTGTTGTGTGTGTGTACAGACAGAGTCAGACCTTTAATTCAGTGGCCAAATAAACTTTTCACTTTTGGAACAAATAAGGAACACTGTAAACTCCCTAAATACACATAAATACATGGGTTTGTTTAGGCATCAGCTTTACTGTCTAGTCACTGTTGGGGTAATATGTCCTGCTTACGAGAGGGAGAGAGAGACTAATGGGAATGAGTGGGAGAGAGGGGAAGAGAGAAGGAAAGATGGAGGTAGGGGGAGAGAGAAAGAGAGAGAGAGAGGGAGAGGGGGAAAGGGAAGGAGAGATGGAGGTAGGGGGAGAGAGAGAGAGAGGGAGAGGGGGAAAGGGAAGGAGAGATGGAGGTAGGGAGAGAGAGAGAGAGAGAGAGAGAGAGAGAGAGAGAGAGAGAGAGAGAGAGAGAGAGAGAGAGAGAGAGAGAGAGAGAGAGAGAGAGAGAGAGAGAGGGGGGAAGGGAAGGAGAGATGGAGGTAGGGGGAGAGTGAAGGAGAGAGAGGGAGAGGGGGAAAGGGAAGGAGAGATGGAGGTAGGGAGGTAGGGAGAGAGAGGAGAGAGAGAGAGAGAGAGAGAGAGAGAGAGAGAGAGAGAGAGAGAGAGAGAGAGAGAGAGAGAGAGGGAGGGGAGAGTGAGGGAGAGAGAGGGAGAGGGGGAAAGGAAGGAGAGATGGAGGTAGGGGGAGAGAGACTAATGGGAATGAGTGGGAGAGGGGGAAGAGAGAAGGAGAGATGGAGGTAGGGGGAGAGAGAGAGGGGGGAGAGATGGAGGTAGGGCGAGAGTCAGAGAGAGAGAGGGAGAGGGGGAAAGGGGAGGAGAGATGGAGGTAGGGGGAGAGAGAGACTAATGGGAATGAGTGGGAGAGAGGGGAAGAGAGAAGGAGAGATGGAGGTAGGGGAGAGAGAGAGAGAGAGAGAGAGAGAGAGAGAGAGAGAGAGAGAGAGAGAGGGGGAAAGTGAAGGAGAGATGGAGGTAGGGAGAGAGAGAGAGAGAGAGGGAGGGGGGAAAGGGAAGGAGAGATGGAGGTAGGGGTAGAGAGAGAGAGAGAGAGAGAGAGAGAGAGAGAGAGAGAGAGAGAGAGAGAGAGAGAGAGAGAGAGAGAGAGAGAGAGAGAGAGAGAGAGAGAGAGAGAGAGAGAGAAGGAGAGAGATGGAGGTAGGAAGGAGAGAGAGAGAGAGAGAGAGAGAGAGGGGGGGGAAAGGGAAGGAGAGAGAGAGAGGGAAGGAGGGAGAGAGAGAAGAGAGAAGGAGATGGAGGTAGGGGGAGAGAGAGAGAGAGAGGAGAGAGAGGGGAAAGGGAAGGAGAAATGGAGGTAGGGGGAGAGTGAGGGAGAGAGAGAGGAGAGGGGGAAAGGGAAGGAGAGATGGAGGTAGGGGAGAGAGAGAGAGAGGGAGAGGGGGAAAGGGAAGGAGAGATGGAGGTAGCGGGAGAGAGAGAGAGAGGGAGGGGGGAAAGGGAAGGAGAGAGGAGGTAGGGGGAAAGAGAGAGAGAGAGAGAGGAGAGGGGGAAAGGGGAGGAGAGATGGAGGTAGGGAGAGAGAGACAGAGAGAGAGAGAGAGGGGGAAAGTGAAGGAGAGATGGAGGTAGGGGAGAGAGAGGGAGAGGGGGAAAGGGAAGGAGAGGTGGAGGTAGGGGAGAGAGAGAGAGAGAGAGAGAGAGAGAGAGAGAGAGAGAGAGAGAGAGAGAGAGAGAGAGAGAGGGGGGGGAAAGGGAGAGGAGAGATGGAGGTAGGGAGAGAGAGAGAGAGAGAGAGAGAGAGGGGGAAAGTGAAGGAGAGATGGAGGTAGGGGAGAGAGAGGAGAGGGGGAAAGGAAGGAGAGGTGGAGGTAGGGGAGAGAGAGAGAGAGAGAGAGAGAGAGAGAGAGAGAGAGAGAGAGAGAGAGAGAGAGAGAGAGAGGGAGAGGGAGAAAGGGAAGGAGAGATGGAGGTAGGGGGAGAGAGAGAGAGAGAGAGAGAGAGAGAGAGAGGGGAAAGGGAAGGAGAGAGAGAGAGAGGGAAGGGAAGGAGAGAGGGAGGTAGGGGGAAAGAGAGAGAGAGAGAGAGAGAGAGAGGGGAAAGTGAAGGAGAGATGGAGGTAGGGGAGAGAGAGAGAGAGGGAGGGGGGAAAGGGAAGGAGAGGTGGAGGTAGGGAGAGAGAGAGAGAGAGAGAGGGAGGGGGAAAGTGAAGGAGAGATGGAGGTAGGGGGAGAGAGAGAGAGAGAGGAGAGGGGGAAAGGGAAGGAGAGATGGAGGTAGGGGGAGAGAGAGAGAGAGAGAGAGAGAGAGAGAGAGAGAGAGGGGGAGAGGGGGAAAGGGAAGGAGAGAGAGAGAGAGAGAGAGAGAGAGAGAGAGAGAGAGAGAGAGAGAGAGAGAGAGAGAGAGAGAGAGAGAGAGAGAGAGAGAGAGAGAGAGAGAGAGGGAAGGAATGAGAGAGGAGGTAGGGGAGGGAGAGAGAGAGAGAGAGGGAGCGGGGGAAGGGAAGGAGAGAGGGAGGTAGGGGAGAGAGAGAGAGAGAGAGAGAGAGAGAGAGAGAGAGAGAGAGAGAGAGAGAGAGAGAGAGAGAGAGAGAGAGAGAGAGAGGGAGTGGGGGAAAGTGAAGGAGAGATGGAGGTAGGGAGAGAGAGAGAGAGAGAGGGGGGGGGAAAGGAAGGAGAGATGGAGGTAGGGGTAGAGAGAGAGAGAGAGAGAGAGAGAGAGAGAGAGAGAGAGAGAGGAGAAAGGGAAGGAGAGATGGAGGTAGGGGAGAGAGAGAGAGAGAGAGAGAGAGAGAGAGAGGGGGGAAAGGGAAGGAGAGAGAGAGGTAGGGGGAGAGAGAGAGAGGGGGAAAGGAAGGAGAGAGAGAGAGAGGAAGGGAAGGAGAGATGGAGGTAGGGAGAGAGAGAGAGAGAGAGGGAGGGGGGGAAAGGGAAGGACAGATGGAGGTAGGGGTAGAGAGAGAGAGAGAGAGAGAGAGAGAGAGAGAGAGAGAGAGAGAGAGAGAGAGAGAGAGAGAGAGAGAGAGAGAGAGAGAGAGAGAGAGAGAGAGAGAGGGAAAGGAAGGAGATGGAGGTAGGGGGAGAGAGAAGGAGAGATGGAGGTAGGGGGGAGGAGAGAGAGAGAGGGAGAGGGGAAAGGGAAGGAGAGATGGAGGTAGGGGTAGAGAGAGAGAGAGAGAGAGGGGAGGAGAGAGAGAGAGAGAGAGAGAGAGAGAGAGAGAGAGAGAGATAGAGAGGGGGAGAGGGGAAAAGGGAAGGAGAGAGAGAGAGAGAGAGAGAGAGAGAGAGAGAGAGAGAGAGAGAGAGAGAGAGAGAGAGAGAGAGAGAGAGAGAGAGAGAGAGAGAGGGAAGGGAATGAGAGAGGGAGGTAGGGGGAGGGAGAGAGAGAGAGAGAGGGAGCGGGGGAAGGGAAGGAGAGAGGGAGGTAGGGGGAAAGAGAAAGAGAGAGGGAGAGGGGGAAAGGGAAGGAGAGATGGAGGTAGGGAGAGAGAGAGAGAGAGAGAGAGAGAGAGAGAGAGAGAGGGAGAGGGGGAAAGGGAAGGAGAGATGGAGGTAGGGGGAGAGAGAGACAGAGAGAGGGAAGGGAAGGGAAGGAGAGAGGGAGGTAGGGGGAGAGAGAGAGAGAAAGAGGGAAGGGAAGGAGAGAGGGAGGTAGGGGGAGAGAGAGAGAGAGGGGGAGAGGGGAAAGGGAAGGAGAGAGGGAGGTAGTGGGAAAGAAAGAGAAAGGTTCTAGCATGTGTTCACTGCTGAGTTGTTATGTGGTTACACGTATGTGTCCTGTTATGGAGCCTAGTATGGGACATCCCACTGAAGGTCTTCACATAGCCCAGCAACTACTAGGTTGATACGTGGCTGTTATGTGGCTATACCTGTCCTGTTCTGGGGCTTTGGGACAGTACAGAGGGCAAGAACATCCCTTATTTAATATTGTGTTGGAGCTGTTGTCTAGGGAGAGAGGCCTCATTGTTTACAGCCTGTTGGACCGAATGCCTCTCATCTAAGGCTTTAAAGCAGGGGAGACAGAGAGAACGGCCAAGGCTGATGACTCGAGTACCCAAACCTGCCTGGATTTAAAATATTTTACACACAATTTATATTATGCCTGCTTGAAGAGTGAAATGAATAGTAAAAGACGAACTCCCGAAAGACTATTCTTTTTCTCCCCCGTCAGTTAGGCTACAAAGCAATTGGCTGTGAGTGAAATTTCCATATTACTTCTGTAATATCTCCACAAAGACAATGCAGTGTTTCATTTGCCTCAAAGGGGACTGGGTAGAGAGCAATGTTTCAGCCACAGCAGACCATCAAGATCTGTTCTGGTAAATGAAACCCTTCACAGTCACTACTGTTCCTTCAGTAGCCATTGAACTGAAAAGAAACTCCAGCACAATGGTGATCTTGATGCTCCACAGATTTAATGGATTTATATGGCATTGTTTCTATTGAAACCCGTCTCTGTTCATGCAAGCATTGAAATTACTATCATCGTAATAACTATCTGAAGTTCTTCATCAAAATAGATTTACTGTGGCCTCCCGAGTGGCGCGGTGGTCTAAGGCACTGCTTCGCTGTGCCACTAGAGATTCTGGGTTTGAGTCCAGGCTCTGTCGCATCCAGCCGTGACAGGGAGACCCATGGGACGGTGCACAGTTGGCCCAGCGTCATCCAGGTTAGGGGAGGGTTTAGCCGGCAAGGATGTCCTTGTCCCATCGCGCACTAGTGACTCCTGTGGCGGGCCGGGTGCAGTGCACGCTGACCCGGTTGCCAGGTGCACTGTTTCCTCCGACACATTGGTGTGGCTGGCTTCCGGTTTAAGTGGCCATTGTGTCAAGAAGCAGTGAGGCTTGGCGGGTTGTGTTTAAGAGGAAGCATGGCTTTCGACCTTTGCCTCTCCCGAGTCTGTACGGGAGTTGCAGGGATGAGACGACAAGACTGTAACTACCAAGTTGATACCACAAAATTGGGGAGAAAATTTCGATGTGACAAGGAGGACACGGAGTTAGGAGAGAGAGTGTGTTTGTGACTAGAAGAGGAGGACATGGAGTTAGGTGAGAGAGTGTGTTTGTGACTAGAAGAGGAGGACATGGATTTAGGAGAGAGAGAGTGTTTGTGTCTAGAAGAGGAGGACATGGAGTTAGGAGAGAGAGAGTGTTTGTGTCTAGAAGAGGAGGACATGGAGTTAGGAGAGAGAGTGTGTTTGTGACTAGAAGAGGAGGACATGGAGTTAGGAGAGAGAGTGTGTTTGTGACTAGAAGAGGAGGACATGGAGTTAGGAGAGAGAGAGTGTTTGTGTCTAGAAGAGGAGGACATGGAGTTAGGAGAGAGAGAGTGTTTGTGTCTAGAAGAGGTGGACATGGAGGTAGGACAGAGTGTTTGTGTCTAGAAGAGGAGGACATGTAGTTACGAGAGAGTGTGTTTGTGTCTAGAAGAGGAGGACATGGAGGTAGGACGGAGTGTTTGTGTCTAGAAGAGGAGGACATGGAGGTAGGACAGAGTGTTTGTCTAGAAGAGGAGGACATGTAGTTACGAGAGAGTGTGTTTGTGTCTAGAAGAGGAGGACATGGAGGTAGGACGGAGTGTTTGTGTCTAGAAGAGGTGGACATGGAGGTAGGACAGAGTGTTTGTCTAGAAGAGGAGGACATGGAGGTAGGACAGAGTGTTTGTGTCTAGAAGAGGAGGACATGGAGTTAGGAGAGAGTGTTTGTGTCTAGAAGAGGAGGACATGGAGTTAGGAGAGAGTGTGTTTGTGTCTAGAAGAGGTGGACATGGAGGTAGGACAGAGTGTTTGTGTATAGAAGAGTAGGACATGGAGGTAGGACGGAGTGTTTGTGTCTAGAAGAGGAGGACATGGAGGTAGGACAGAGTGTTTGTCTAGAAGAGGAGGACATGGAGGTAGGACAGAGTGTTTTTGTCTAGAAGAGGAGGACATGGAGTTAGGAGAGTGTGTTTGTGTCTAGAAGAGGTGGACATGGAGGTAGGACAGAGTGTTTGTGTCTAGAAGAGGTGGACATGGAGTTAGGAGAGAGTGTGTTTGTGTCTAGAAGAGGAGGACATGGAGTTAGGAGAGAGTGTTTGTGTCTAGAAGAGGTGGACATGGAGTTAGGAGAGAGTGTGTTTGTGTGTAGAAGAGGAGGACATGGAGTTAGGAGAGAGAGTGTGTTTGTGTCTAGAAGAGGAGGACATGGAGGTAGGACAGAGTGTTTGTGTCTAGAAGAGGAGGACATGGAGTTAGGAGAGAGAGTTTGTGTCTAGAAGATGAGGACATGGAGTTAGGAGAGAGTGTGTTTGTGTCTAGAAGAGTAGGACATGGAGTTAGGAGAGAGTGTTTGTGTCTAGAAGAGGAGGACATGGAGTTAGGAGAGAGTGTTTGTGTCTAGAAGAGGAGGACATGGAGTTAGGAGAGAGTGTTTGTGTCTAGAAGAGGTGGACATGGAGTTAGGAGAGAGTGTCTTTGTGTCTAGAAGAGGAGGACATGGAGTTAGGAGAGAGTGTTTGTGTCTAGAAGAGGAGGACATGGAGTTACGAGAGAGTGTGTTTGTGTCTAGAAGAGGTGGACATGGAGGTAGGACAGAGTGTTTGTGTATAGAAGAGTAGGACATGGAGGTAGGACAGAGTGTTTGTGTCTAGAAGAGGAGGACATGTAGTTACGAGAGAGTGTGTTTGTGTCTAGAAGAGGTGGACATGGAGTTAGGAGAGAGTGTGTTTGTGTCTAGAAGATGAGGACATGGAGTTAGGAGAGAGAGTGTTTGTGTCTAGAAGATGAGGACATGGAGATAGGAGAGAGAGTGTTTGTGTCTAGAAGAGGAGGACATGGAGATAGGAGAGAGAGTGTTTGTGTCTAGAAGAGGTGGACATGGAGTTAGGAGAGAGTGTGTTTGTGTCTAGAAGAGGAGGACATGGAGTTAGGAGAGAGAGTGTTTGTGTCTAGAAGAGGTGGACATGGAGTTAGGAGAGAGTGTGTTTGTGTCTAGAAGAGGAGGACATGGAGTTAGGAGAGAGTGTGTTTGTGTCTAGAAGATGAGGACATGGAGGTAGGACAGAGAGTGTTTGTGTCTAGAAGAGGAGGACGTGGAGTTAGGAGAGAGTGTGTTTGTGTCTAGAAGATGAGGACATGGAGATAGGAGAGAGAGTGTTTGTGTCTAGAAGAGGTGGACATGGAGTTAGGAGAGAGTGTGTTTGTGTCTAGAAGAGGAGGACATGGAGTTAGGAGAGAGTGTTTGTGTCTAGAAGAGGTGGACATGGAGTTAGGAGAGAGTGTGTTTGTGTCTAGAAGAGTAGGACATGGAGTTAGGAGAGAGTGTTTGTGTCTAGAAGAGGAGGACATGGAGTTACGAGAGAGTGTGTTTGTGTCTAGAAGAGGTGGACATGGAGGTAGGACAGAGTGTTTGTGTCTAGAAGAGGAGGACATGGAGGTAGGACAGAGTGTTTGTCTAGAAGAGGAGGACTTGTAGTTACGAGAGAGTGTGTTTGTGTCTAGAAGAGGAGGACATGGAGGTAGGACGGAGTGTTTGTGTCTAGAAGAGGAGGACATGGAGGTAGGACAGAGTGTTTGTGTCTAGAAGATGAGGACATGGAGGTAGGACAGAGAGTGTTTGTGTCTAGAAGAGGAGGACGTGGAGTTAGGAGAGAGTGTGTTTGTGTCTAGAAGATGAGGACATGGAGATAGGAGAGAGAGTGTTTGTGTCTAGAAGAGGTGGACATGGAGTTAGGAGAGAGTGTGTTTGTGTCTAGAAGAGGAGGACATGGAGTTAGGAGAGAGTGTTTGTGTCTAGAAGAGGTGGACATGGAGTTAGGAGAGAGTGTGTTTGTGTCTAGAAGAGTAGGACATGGAGTTAGGAGAGAGTGTTTGTGTCTAGAAGAGGAGGACATGGAGTTACGAGAGTGTGTTTGTGTCTAGAAGAGGTGGACATGGAGGTAGGACAGAGTGTTTGTGTCTAGAAGAGGAGGACATGGAGTTAGGAGAAGAGGAGTGTAGTTACGAGAGAGTGTTTTGTGTCTAGAAGAGGAGGACATGGAGTTTGTGTCTAGAAGAGGAGGACATGGAGGTAGGACAGAGTGTTTGTGTCTAGAAGAGGAGGACATGGACATTTGGAAGAGGAGGACAGGAGTGTGTTTGTGTCTAGAAGAGGAGGACATGGAGGTAGTTTGTGTCTAGAAGAGGAGGACATGGAGGTAGGACAGAGGTTTGTGTCTAGAAGGAGGACATGGAGTTAGAGTTTGTGTCTAGAAGAGGAGGACATGGAGTTACGAGAGAGTGTGTTTGTGTCTAGAAGAGGTGGACATGGAGGTAGGAGAGTGTTTGTGTCTAGAAGAGAGGGCATGGAGGTAGGACAGAGTGTTTGTGTCTAGAAGAGGAGGACATGGAGTTAGAGAGGAGGAGTGTTTGTGTCTAGAAGAGGAGGACATGGACATGGAGTGTGTTTGTGTCTAGAAGATGAGGACATGGAGGTAGGACGGAGTGTTTGTGTCTAGAAGAGGAGGACATGGAGGTAGGACAGAGTGTTTGTGTCTAGAAGAGGAGGACATGGAGGTAGGACAGAGTGTTTGTCTAGAAGAGGAGGACATGTAGTTACGAGAGTTTGTGTCTAGAAGAGGAGGACATGGAGGTAGGAGGAGGAGGACATGGAGGTAGGACAGAGTGTTTGTGTCTAGAAGAGGAGGACATGGAGTTAGGAGAGAGTGTTTGTGTCTAGAAGAGGAGGACATGGAGTTACGAGAGAGTGTGTTTGTGTCTAGAAGAGGTGGACATGGAGGTAGGACAGAGTGTTTGTGTCTAGAAGAGTAGGGCATGGAGGTAGGACAGAGTGTTTGTGTCTAGAAGAGGAGGACATGGAGGTAGGACAGAGTGTTTGTGCCTAGAAGAGGAGGACATGGAGGTAGGACAGAGTGTTTGTGTCTAGAAGAGGAGGACATGGAGTTAAGAGAGAGTGTGTTTGTGTCTAGAAGAGGAGGACATGGAATTAGGAGAGAGTGTGTTTGTGTCTAGAAGAGGAGGACATGGAGTTAGGAGAGAGAGAGTGTGTTTGTGTCTAACACATTTTGACCCAGACTGAGGCAACCAGCGCTTGTACGAAGTCCGTCTGGGGATCCAGTGTACTCACAGAACTGCCAGAGATAGGAGATCTGGAGAGGGGAATGTGATACAACTCCCCTGGTTCCAGATCTGTTTGTACCGTCTTGCCAATTTCTATGGTAACAGTCACACCAATGACCATAGGAGTTGACAAGACAGCACAATTAGATCTGGAACCAGGCATGAATACAACAGAACACAACAGAGAACTTGATGACCTATCCATGGGAGACGCATCCAAGCTCAGACACAATGACATACACATTAATATAAACTTCCCTCTCTCTATTTCAACACCAATGTTCATGTTTTATTTAGCTTTCAGCACAACAACAGAGGAGGATTTTTTCCACTGAGCTATTTCATAAATGTTGAATCCAAAAGGCCCATCTGTGTGCACTTAATGGTGTTTTTCTCCAGCAATAACAAACGTGTTTGTTCTGGCTGTCAGCCATTTGTCTGATGAGTCGTCTCCCCATGCCAGCCTGACTGTTGGGAGGGAGAGTGTTCGTGGCCTAACAGATGTAAGGTGTGGCACACAGACACTTGTTGTCTCCGTTAGGAGCCTCCTTCATACGCATAGATACACACAGGGAGGCCGTACATGATGAGAGTTTATAGGGTGTAGAATATCAATGGAGAGGGTGGCTGTTAGATGGGAGTGTCTTGCCTGGGACAGCCTCTCAGAGAGACCACACATATCAGATGAGGCAGAGTTTAGACATGAGCAGACACATCCCTCTGAAAAGTCAGACTAAACAACAGGACTTCATTAGAGAGCGCTATAACTCACTCGACTATAACAGCCATCCCAGCCCAGCCAGACATGGCAGTCGGACAGGGCAGATGCTACACCCATGTCCTTCAGACAGACAGAGAGGGCAGAACCTGACCAATGTTACACTGGCTGAACAAGGCTTTATGTCTTTACTGCACTAATTAAATGGCGATGTGAGTACCAAGACATAGCCACCATGGTTTGTACTGAATATCATCTGTGGATGAGCTGAATGGGAAGCGAGGTTAGTGAAGCTAAAGAGCCATCAGAAAACATCTAAACCCAATGTCCTTTCTAAACCCAAATTTCATTGTTGGACATAAAAAACACTAAGCTCCAAGTGATTTTAATTGAAGAAATCTGTTCCCAAGTATTCCCACACATAATAGAGACACATCGTATTCAAATGTAAGCGAGGTTTGAAATTATTATGTTTTAGTCAATTCCAGTCAATTTGCAGTCTGCAAATTATTTGTAATTACAGTCGGTTCCGGCCCCCCGACCAGCCTCTCCAGGCAAAATTGGCCCGCAGCTGAATCTCAAATCAAATCAAATGTGATTTTATGTAACAATACAACAAGTGTAGACCTTACTGTGAAATGCTTACTGAAAAGCCCAAACCAACAATGCAGTTGTAAGAAAATAGAGTTAAGAAAAAAATTACAAAGGTAATGTTGTGGAAATTCTTACTCGGAGACACTCAAAGTCAATCTTAAATTAATCATTGTTTATTGTCAGTGCGTTGGAGAGGTTCCAACAAACTTAATGCATCATAGTGGACATCTGTCAGAAGTTATAACGGGGCAGTCCTGTTTAGTTCTTATATACTGCAGACAAGTCATATTTGCATGATTTAGCTTGTTAATAATTAATTAATAATTAACGTTTGTTTAATTCATGTGACCAACCAATACTGGTTCAAGCAGGTGACAGACCAACACCTCACAAGGCTTCTTCTCTCTAAATCGAGACCATGAAACTGAGATATCCCTTTCTCTTAACAAGGTTCTGGGCGTAGTGCCAAATTGCCGACACTGAGAGTGAAGATTTGTTCAATCAGTCACTTGCATGAACACAGAAATTGGTTTACAGAAAAGCACAAACATAGAAAAAACCCGGATCCATTGTGGAGGCAGTGGGGATGGTCCAGTCCATCAGTCTAAGACATGTGCTACTGAAACTGTATATGGTTATATTACGTAAGAACAAGGGTGCTAAACTAATACAAATATTATTATTTTATGACAAATGTGCTTTCTCCCGTGATGAACAGCGGTTGCTGTCCGGGGTTCTGAAACACATCATTGCACTGTTGAATTGGCGCCTTTTCCTAGACCATGTTGCTATATGCATAACAGCAAAGTTAATCAGCTTACTGGTGTGGAAAACAATGTGGCGGAGGCAGCAGCGGAGTTAGGAGAAAACAGCCCTTGTCTTATTGTCTAAGAAGAGAGTGAGGAGAGAGGAAACTCCAACTTAATTAGGTCTATAATCAACTGTTAAATGTACCTGGCTTTATAATTCATACATATATATATTTACAGAAATAAGACAGATCCTGCTTCTGTTGCCTGTTTGAGTGTTTGTTTAATAGCCTACTGATTCTGTTCAGCAGAGCCTCATGCAAGACATCAGTCAAGAAGTTAAAGCTTGGTCGCAAATGGGTCTTCCAAATGGACAATGACCCCAAGCATACTTCCAAAGTTGTGGCAAAATGGCTTAAGGACAACAAAGTCAAGGTATTGGAGTGGCCCTCACAAAGCCCTGACCTAAATCCCATAGAACATTTGTGGGCAGAACTGAAAAAGCATGTGCGAGCAAGGAGGCCTACAAACCTGAGTCAGTTACACCAGCTCTGTCAGGAGGAATGGGCCAAAATTCACCCAACTTATTGTGGGAAGCTTGTGGAAAGCTACCTGAAATGTTTGACCCAAGTTAAACAATTTAAAAGCAATGCTACCAAATACTAATTGAGTGTATGTAAACTTCTGACCCACTGGGAATGTGATGAAAGAAATAAAGGCTGAAATAAATCATTCTCTCTGATGTTTTTCCTAAACAAATGAGGGATTTCAGTAACAGAATTTTGAGTCCGAAGTGGCTGTACTTATATTGCATCTTCTGCAACACGGACAGCACAATACGCACTGTTGATGTTCGGTGGTGGTCGCTGCAGCAGGGAGGAGAGAGAGACATTGGGTGCTAGTCACACAGTCACTCGCTGTCATTGTTTTTAACACGGTCGAACTCCCTGTAGTAATTTGTGTCTTAATTATTTAATCAAACAGTGTGTTTAAAGCATCAGACAAGCTCAGTGCATGTAGTTGATTTGATTAAAACACATAGGATGTGTCTATAAAAATTTCAACCAATCGATTGGTCGAAAGGAAAGATGACTCTCGGTCTATCATAATTTGTTTTAGTAGGGGACAGCCCTAAACTGTACTTACAGATATCAGGCGACTCGTCCGACCCATCTGGACAATCCTTCTCACCATCACAGCGCCATCCTTTAGAGATGCAGGTCACCTGATCTTTACACACAAACTGCTTAGGACTACACGTCTTCGGAGCTGGAAAAGACAGAACACAGAACACATGTACTATTACCAACATTTGTTTTTTTACCCCTTTTTCCTCCCCAATTCCGTGGTATTCAACTGGTAGTAGTTACATGCTTATCTCATCGCTGCAACTCCCATACGGACTCAGGAGAGGCGAAGGTTGAGAGCCATGCGTCCTCCGAAACACAACCCAACCTAGCCGAATTGATTCTTGAAACATCCAACCCGGAAGCCAGCCACACCAATGTGTCGGAGGAAACACTGTACACCTGGCGACCTGGTCAGCGTGCACTGCGCTTGGCCCCCCACAGGAGTAGCTAGTGCGCGATAAGACAAGGATATCCCTACCGGCCAAACCCTCCCTAAACCGGACGACGCTAGGCCAATTGTGCGTCGCCCCATGGACCTCCCGGTCGCGGCCGGCTGTGACAGAGCCTGGGCTCGAACCCAGAGTCTCTGGTGGCACAGGGATGCAGTGCCTTAGACCACTGCGCCACCCGGGAGGCCCAACATTTTGTATTTCTAGTTATTTATTTTTGTATGTTTTCCCCTAAAACCAAACTAGTATACTGTATTCCTGTACTTCTGTAAAGGCATTTATGTTTTATTTTAAACTGAACAGAAAGCAGGCTAGTAGACCACCACTGAATCTATTTCTTGAATCAGGAGTGTACTTTGTTTGAGACAACTTTGTCATGTTTTGTGGGCGGTTTGACATAGTGGTAATGTTCATAGGTTGCACCTCCGTCACTCGTTGCGTCATTCCATTGTTATGAACGTTCTCAAGCTGCAATCTACCGGCGGCGCCATAGTAGTGCCCTAAAGTGGTGATAAGCATTCTAAAGTGGTGATAACCAGACATTCTGGACGTAGGCTAACTACTGTTTTGTCTAAATTACACTATAGTGCCTGGAAATAAGATGACATTGCTAAAGTAGTAAAATATTTAGCAAGAAATGACTTTGCCAGCATTATCATGTCATCAGAATTACTTTAGACAGATGTCAATGTTGTCATTAGCTAGCAAAGTTTGTCAAAAATAGCTAGTAATGCTAACATTATCTAGCTAAAATCCCGTGGCATGCCCTCAATCTTAGCTAGCTAGCTAACGTTATACTTCATCTAAAGTCAATCTGGTGACATCAAAATTATTACAAAGGTTTTCCTGCAATTATTTGCCTCCTTTTGAATGTCATTGTATTGCCAAGCCACTATGATGCACTGTTGATGAAATCTCCATCAGCTCTCATTACTCATCAGTCCAAAACGAACGTTCAAAGCAATATTGTGACGACACATGCAACCTATGAATATAGACTTACATAGACTGGCCTAATACAGTGGATCTTTACACATTTTCCAGAGTGTGGCTGACTTACCAGACCTGGGTTCAAGTAGTATTTATTATCTTTTAAAAAACGCTCAGAGTTTGATTGAGCCTGGCTGGAGTGTCAGCTGGGTGGGTTTGCAACTTTCGGGACTATTCCATTGGTTCCATTGCACCAGGCAAGCCCAATCCAGGGCAGCTAGAATATTTTGAAGATAGCTAATACTATTTGGACCCAGGTGTGAGTTTCTGTTTAATGATGTCAGCCGTGGGGCAGTGCCAGAAATAGTTACTGGGCCATTGAGCTGTCAGGGCTACTCTGTGGTGCTACCATGTGGTACATCAACCTCAATAATCTCTGCTGACATATACTGCTCAGAAATACCACACTGGGCTTTTTCTTAGAAGGCATCTCATTTCCTGTGGTGGGTGGGATAAAGAGCAAGGTTGTGTGAACTTGTGTTGACCCCTGCATGGTCATCCAGCCACAGGTTGTGCATGTGTGTGTGTGTGTGTGTGTGTGTGTGTGTGTGTGTGTGTGTGTGTGTGTGTGTGTGTGTGTGTGTGTGTGTGTGTGTGTGTGTGTGTGTGTGTGTGTGTGTGTGTGTGTGTGTGTGTGTGTGTGTGTGTGTGTGTGTGTCTTATGACAAAGATGCTAGCTTAACAGGCTGAGACTGCCAGTGCGTTTCCTCACTCACTCAGTGACATTGGTATTCATATAGAGGAGGAGGATGAAGAGGGGTAGGAGGAGGAGAACCCTCATCTTAGGAGGGAAGGAGACAGATGGAGGGAAAGAGGAGGGAAGGAGAAAGATGGGGAGGATGAGGTGGGAAAAGAGGAGGGGGAGGAGTCACACACACTCACTCACAGAGTCGCAGCGCAGAGCAGACCATCTAATTGTAATTCTCTGCAGGTACGGAGCCCTATCCCCACTCACCCTGGGTGTCCTTACTCGCCCTGGCTGACCTCTCCCCCTCTCCTTCTTTCCCCCTCTCCTTCTTTCCCCCTCTCCTTCACTTGGCAGGCAGAGAAGTGTTTGTGGGAAGGGAGGCGATGCGGGTGCACCACAAAGGAGAAGCAATGTGACAGTAATCACTAGAGAGTATTAGGGCAGTGTATCATTGCGGTCACGTTCTCTCTAAACTGTCAGGGTAAGGGATTGAGGCTAGAGAGCGCTGGGAGGGAGGGTGTGTGTTTGTGTGTGGATTGGTTGTTCTATCCTTGTGGGGACCTAAAATCCCCAAAAGTCGCCACAAGGATAATAAAACAAGGACAATTATACCTCGTGGAGACATTTCCCACATCCCCTGAGGATAAAGGCTATTTTAAGCTTAGGGGTTAGGTTTAAGGTTACATATAGGGTCAGGGTTAGGAAATTAATTTTAGGTCCCCACGAGGATAGAAGAACATAACATGTGTGGTTTTGTTCGTGTGTGTGTGTGTGTGTGTGTGTGTGTGTGTGTGTGTGTGTGTGTGTGTGTGTGTGTGTGTGTGTGTGTGTGTGTGTGTGTGTGTGTGTGTGTGTGTGTGTGTGTGTGTGTGTGTGTGTGTGTGTGTGTGTGTGTGGTCAAATGTGGTGACTCATGAGTGTCAGGTTATTATCAATACAATTAGAAGCTAAATGTTTTGCTGCAGATCAAATGACAGCTGTCTTTAATACACTAACAACACCTTGATATTTGAAACAATGAAGAGAGTGATGACACTTAACATTCAAAGCCACATCGCAGCTCTCTTTCAGGCCTCTCAATTTACACTCAAGGACATGAGAGAACGAACATTTCCAAATGAAGGCATTTTCCAGTGTCCCAGGAATGTAATGTTTGAACACAACCATGAATAGATTGGGAGGCATGAGAGTACTAAGTGGAAAGTGCCCTAACAACAGCAAAGGGGAGAGGGGAAATAAGAAAGGGAATGAGTGGAGGGAGGGAGAGAAAGCTATAAAAGAAGGGACAGAGGCCAATGACTGAATCAACTAAGACGACACACACAGCACATGAGGGAGCACTGAGATACTAGGCTAGGCTAACCAAGGCTAACCTGAGGGTTATTGGAAGTTACAGCTTCCTACATTTATTGGTAATTTCTGTCTATTTTGTTTATTTATTGGTCAATTCTGAAATGCTGTAAATACATTAGCTCCACTTCCAATGAAATTCTACTCTTCCATTAATATACTACTCTTCCATTAATATACTACTCTTCCATTAATATACTACCCTTCCATTTATTATACTACCCTTCCATTAATATACTACCCTTCCATTAATAGGGGAACTGAGAAACTGGTCAGAATCATGGATGGCGCTAAATACAGGAAAATTCTTGAGGGAAACCTGTTTCAGTCTTCCAAAGATTTGAGACTGGGACAGAGGTTCACCTTCCAGCAGGACAATCACCCTAAGCACACTGCTAAAACAACACTTGAGTGGTTTAAGGGGAAACATTTAAATGTCTTGGAATGGCCTAGTCAAAGCCCAGACCTCAATCCAATTGGAAATCTGTGGTATGACTTAAAGATTACTGTACACCAGCGGAACCAATCCAACTTGAAGGAGCTGGAGCAGTTTTGCCTTGAAGAATGGGCAAAAATCCCAGTAGCTAAATGTTCCAAGCTTATAGAGACATCCTACAATCTAAACTTGTTGCCCACAATCTCACACAAATTATCAATGAACCTACCAGGTACCTTCCCAAAGCCTTAAACACGGGCACCCTCATAGATATCATCCTAACCAACTTCCCTTCTAAATACACCTCTGCTGTCTTCAACCAAGATCTCAGCGATCACTGCCTCATTGCCTGCATCCGTAATGGGTCAGCGGTCAAACGACTCATCACTGTAAAACGCTCCCTGAAACACTTCAGCGAGCAGGCCTTTCTAATCGACCTGGCCGGGGTATCCTGGTAGGATATTGATCTCATCCCGTCAGTAGAGGATGCCTGGATATTTTTTTTAAATGCCTTCCTAACCATCTTAAATAAACATGCCCCATTCAAGAAATTTAGAACCAGGAACAGATATAGCCCTTGGTTCTCCCCAGACCTGACTGCCCTTAACCAACACAAAAACATCCTATGGCGTTCTGCATTAGCATCGAACAGCCCCCGTGATATGCAGCTGTTCAGGGAAGCTAGAAACCATTATACACAGGCAGTTAGAAAAGCCAAGGCTAGCTTTTTCAAGGAGAAATTTGCTTCCTGCAACACTAACTCAAAAAAGTTCTGGGACACTGTAAAGTCCATGGAGAATAAGAACACCTCCTCCCAGCTGCCCACTGCACTGAAGATAGGAAACACTGTCACCACTGATAAATCCACCATAATTGAGAATTTCAATAAGCATTTTTCTACGGCTGGCCATGCTTTCCACCTGGCTACTCCTACCCCGGTCAACAGCACTGCACCCCCAACAGCAACTCGCCCAAGCCTTCCCCATTTCTCCTTCTCCCAAATCCGTTCAGCTGATGTTCTGAAATCTGGACCCCTACAAATCAGCCGGGCTAGACAATCTGGACAATCTGGACCCTTTCTTTCTAAAATTATCTTCCGAAATTGTTGCCACCCCTATTACTAGCCTGTTCAACCTCTCTTTCGTGTCATCTGAGATTCCCAAAGATTGGAAAGCAGCTGCGATCATCCCCCTCTTCAAAGGGGGGGACACTCTTGACCCAAACTGCTACAGACCTATATCTATCCTACCATGCCTTTCTAAGGTCTTCGAAAGCCAAGTCAACAAACAGATTACCGACCATTTCGAATCTCACCATACCTTCTCTGCTATGCAATCTGGTTTCAGAGCTGGTCATGGGTGCACCTCAGCCACGCTCAAGGTCCTAAACGATATCTTAACCGCCATCGATAATAAACATTACTGTGCAGCCGTATTCATTGACCTGGCCAAGGCTTTCGACTCTGTCAATCACCACATCCTCATTGGCAGACTCGACAGTCCTTGGTTTCTCAAATGATTGCCTCGCCTGGTTCACCAACTACTTCTCTGATAGAGTTCAGGGAGTTCAAATCGGAGGGTCTGCTGTCCGGACCTCTGGCAGTCTCTATGGGGGTGCCACAGGGTTCAAAAATAAAAATAAATAGATTAGAATTCAAGGCACACTTAACCAGCATGGCTACCACAGAATTATGCAGCGATATGCCATCCCATCTGGTTTGCGCTTAGAGAAACTATCATTTGTTTTTCAACAGGACAATGAACCAAAACACACCTCCAGGCTGTGTAAGTTCTATTTGACCAAGGAGAGTGATGGAGTGCTGCATCAGATGACCTGGCCTCCACAATCACTAGACCTCAACCCAATTGAGATGGGTTGGGATGAGTTGGACTGCAGAGTGAAGGAATAGCAGCCAACAAGTGCTCAACATATGTGGGTACTCCTTCAAGACTGTTGGAAAAGCATTCCAGGTGAAGCTGGTTGAGAGAATTCCAAGAGTGTGCAAAGCTGTCATCAAGCCAAAGGGTGGCTACTTTGAAGAATCTCAAATATATTTTGATTTGTTAACCCCTTCGTTGGTTACTACATGATTCCATATGTGTTCTTTCATAGTTTTGATGTCTCCACTATTCTACAATGTAGAAAATAGTAAAAATAAAGAAAAACCCTTGAATGAGTAGGTGTGTCCAAACTTTTGACTGGGGGATTGGAAATGATGCACACAATTACATTGATGGAAACCACAAACTATCTGTAACATTAAAGCTGATCAACCACCTAAAAAAACATATATATATAAAATAATCGTAATATAGGAGTAGAATTAGGCTTCTTCACAAAGAATGAATGATTATGGGTCTGAATAAATAACTGCTATAGCCTACCGCCATCGCGTTTGCGCTTCTTTCAAACTACCTGTGAATTCTATTGGTTGCTATATTAAACATTCAGCAAACAAGAGCACGTGTCCCTCTTTGAATAGCCTATTGGTATAAGAAAAGCAAAAAAATAAATGTCCAGCAAGCTCTTCTAGTCTAGCTTTTCCTCCATGGGACTCCGAGAGCTAAGGAGCCGTTTTTACAGGGAGGCTAGTGGAGCACAGGTGTGTGTGTATTGGGCAAGAGACAGAGGCTATAAGTTAGAAACTTATTATGCTTAGCCCATCATTCATTAGCTAAATATAAGGCTAATACTGCATTGCATGTATTAACTGAAAGAGGTAAGCTAGGACATCGATATATAGGGCTATATAAATCAAATCAAACTTCATTTGTCACATGTGCCATGTAGACCTTACCATGAAATGCTTACTTAAGTCCTTAACCAGTGCAGTTCAAGAAGAGTTAAGAAAATATTTACCAAATAAGCTAAAGTAAAAAAGAATAAAAAGTAACACAATAACATAACAATAATGAGGCTATATACAGGTGTACCGGTACAGAGTGTCACGTGTGCTCCCTGTCCGGCCTCTGGGTCACCAGGCTGCTCGTTATGGCGCACACCTGTCACCATCATTACACGGAACCCAAACCGTCTACATTTATTTTGTCCCCCTACACCAAACGCGATCACGACACGCAGGTTAAAATATCAAAGCAAACTCTGAACCAATGACATTAATTTGGGGACAGGTCAAAAAACATTAAACATGTATGGCAATTTAGCTAGTTAGCTTGCACTTGCTAGCTAATTTGTCCTGGGATATAAACATTGAGTTGTATACCTAAAATGCACAAGGACCTCTACTCCGACATAAAACGGTCAACCGAATCGTTTCTAGTCATCTCTCCTCCTTCCAGACTTTTTCATCTTTGAACTTATATGGTGATTGGCATCTACATTTTCATAGTATTACCACGACAACTGGCAGAATATTTCGTCTTTCAATCACCCACGTGGGTATAACCAATGAGGAGATGGCACGTGGGTACCTGCTTCTGTAAACCACTGAGGAGATGGGAGAGGCAGGACTTGCAGTGTGATCTGCTTCAGAAATAGGAATGACTTCTATTTTAGCTCTTGGCAACGCAGGCGCTCGTTGTCGTGCGCGAGTAGCGGTATTGCACACACCTGCGCATCATCAGACTCACCTGGACTCCATCACCTCCCTGATTACCTTCCCTATATATGTCACTCCCTTAGGTTCCTTCCCTATATATGTCACTCCCTTAGGTTCCTTCCCTATATATGTCTCTCCCTTAGGTTCCTTCCCTATATATGTCACTCCCTTAGGTTCCTTCCCTATATATGTCACTCCCTTAGGTTCCTTCCCTATATATGTCACTCCCTTAGGTTCCTTCCCTATATATGTCACTCCCTTAGGTTCCTTCCCTATATATGTCACTCCCTTAGGTTCCTTCCCTATATATGGCACTCCCTTAGGTTCCTTCCCTATATATGTCTCTCCCTTAGGTTCCTTCCCTATATATGTCACTCCCTTAGGTTCCTTCCCTATATATGTCACTCCCTTAGGTTCCTTCCCTATATATGTCTCTCCCTTAGGTTCCTTCCCTATATATGTCTCTCCCTTAGGTTCCTTCCCTATATATGTCACTCCCTTAGGTTCCTTCCCTATATATGTCACTCCCTTAGGTTCCTTCCCTATATATGTCTCTCCCTTAGGTTCCTTCCCTATATATGTCTCTCCCTTAGGTTCCTTCCCTATATATGTCACTCCCTTAGGTTCCTTCCCTATATATGTCACTCCCTTAGGTTCCTTCCCTATATATGTCACTCCCTTAGGTTCCTTCCCCAGGTGTTATTGTTTCTGTTCCAGTGTTAAGTCTGTGCGTTGTTTGTGTTTCTTGTTTTGCGTTTATTTATTAAAACACTCACTACCCGAACTTGGTTCCTGACTCTCGATCCACATCGTTACACCGAGTTAGTTTGCGGGGTACAGGTTAGAGGTAATGAATGAAGAAGGCCTTTATTTGGCCTGCTGGGACTGGCTGGACCCAACAGTAAACAGCAGAGGCATAAGGACATGATGCCAGCTGAAGCTAAAGCTGGCAATGCCAGTTAAATTACTTTATTTTCCTGCCACCGCTGAAAGGTGACTTGATTACATTAGTATTGCTATTACATTGACACTGGTATGACTGGACCTCTGGAAATGCAGGTTAGCGTTTATCGTCATGAATCCTGCTCTGAAGGCAGCTCTGCAGTGGTCACTAGCTAGCACAGTTACAAAGTCATAAAATCCAACTCTAACATTAAACCTAACCTTAACCACACTGCTAACCCTAATCTTACATTAGCTCATTTCTGTTTTCATTCATTCATTCTTTTAATTTCCAAGATGGCGTAGCAGTCGTACGTATGTTTTGTCTTGTCCCGTCCTGTCTAGTGTAAATATAGTTTTCTTCGTTTATTTTTCTGTATATATTTCGTACATATTTTAATCTCACTCTCAAACTAGAGCTGAATATACTCTCCTGCAACCCGCATCACCCAATGTGGTACGGATCCGCCTTTTCTATACTTTACATTAGATCCGGAGCCACCATCAGAAGCTAGCCAGCAACTAGCTACTAGCTCGTACTCAGTTAGCCATTGCTAGCGGTCTTCTAAGCTAACTAGAACACCAGCGCGACATCAACCCAGAGCATATCAGACTGCTCTTTCTCTACCACATCTCCGGTTCCTACCGCAAGCTCTGAACCTTTACACCGGATCATCGCAACTAGCTAGCTGCAATTCCGAGTGGCTACTCCTGGCCAACGTCTCTGGCCCAAAACAAGCTACAGTTAGCCTTGAGCTAAGCCCATCTCCCGACTAGCCGAAGAGGCCCAACGATACCTCTTTTGCCAATTGGCCTGGACCCTTTACTGCCGACACGGAGCGCCGCCGATCCATCACGACTGGTCCGCCGACATAATCGTCCGAGGTGGTTTCAACAGGCTTTTTCGTTGCGACATCGCCAAAGACCCATCTGCTGGCCAAGGCCCGCGAGCTTTCTGAAACGCTGTGTCTCCAGCTCACCAGAGCTCCTGTAGCATAATCCTGGGCTACAATTACCCGGGCCCACGACCGGTCTGTCAATGCCACCGCAAGAAGAGGAATAAACAGACTCACCCCATCGCGACGTCCCCAAAGGTTAGCTCTCTAGCCCTCGCTATCTCCCTACTTGCTATTCGGCCTGCTAACGGCTAGCTTGTCTAGCCCGGGCCTAGAACTGTTAGCTTGTTAGCACAGGCCTGCTAACCATCTGACTCACCTCATCCCAAACACTTCTGAACCCATTTACTTTCTCTCTCTTTGATTTTTATTTGTTTATACCTTCCGGAAACCTGCCTCACCCACTGTGATACGGATTCGCTATCACTTTTAATTTTGATTTATTTTTATGACACACTCAAGAACCTCCAGACGCTAACCAGCTAACTAGCTACAAGCTATTTAGTCATTGTTAGTTTAAAAAAAAAAAAAAAAAAAAAAAACCTGGATAACACTCGCCAGCCCAGCTTCCCTGCCCATCCACCGCTGCCCCTGGACACTGATTTCTTGGCTACATAGCTGACGCACGCTGGTCTGTCCATTAATCACGGTACCCCATTCTGCTTGTTTGTTTATCTGTCGGCCCAGTTGCCTAGTCAACGCCATTTTACCTGCTGTTTGTTGTGCTAGCTGATTAGCCTCGCCTACTGTTTTTAGCTAGCTTTCCCAATTCAACACCTGTGATTACTGTATGCCTCGCTGTATGTCTCTCCCAAATGTCAATATGCCTTGTATACTGTTGTTCAGGTTAGTTATCATTGTTTTAGTTCACAATGGAGCCCCTAGATCCACTCTGCATACCCCTGTTACCTCCTTTGTCCCACCCCCACACATGCGGTGACCTCACCCATTACAACCAGCATGTCCAGAGATACAACCTCTCTCATCATCACCCAGTGCCTGGGCTTACCTCCGCTGTACCCGCACCCCACCATACCCCTGTCTGCGCATTATGCCCTGAATATATTCTACCATGCCCAGAAACCTGCTCCTCTTATCCTCTGCCCCCAACGCTCTAGGCGACCAGTTTTGATAGCCTTTAGCCGCACCCTCATACTACTCCTTCTCTGTTCCGCGGGTGATGTGGAGGTAAACCCAGGCCCTGCATGCCCCCAGGTACCCTCATTTGTTGACTTCTGTGATCGAAAAGTCTTGGTTTTATGCATGTCAACATCAGAAGCCTCCTCCCTAAGTTTGTTTTACTCACTGCTTTAGCACACTCTGCTAACCCTGATGTCCTTGCCGTGTCTGAATCCTGGCTCAGGAAGGCCACCAAAAATTCAGAGATTTCCATACCCAACTATAACATCTTCCGTCAAGATAGAACTGCCAAAGGGGGCGGAGTCGCAGTCTACTGCAGAGATAGCCTGCAAAGTAATGTCATACTTTCCAGGTCCATACCCAAACAGTTTGAACTACTAATTTTGAAAATTACTCTCTCCAGAAACAAGTCTATCACTGTTGCCGCCTGCTACCGACCCCCGTCAGCTCCCAGCTGCGCCCTGGACACCATTTGTGAATTGATCGCCCCTCATCTAGCTTCAGAGTTTGTTCTGTTAGGTGACCTAAACTGGGATATGCTTAACACCCCGGCAGTCCTACAATCTAAGCTAGATGCCCTCAATCTCACTCAAATCATCAAGGAACCCACCAGGTACAACCCTAACTCTGTAAACAAGGGCACCCTCATAGACGCCATCCTGACCAACTGGCCCTCCAAATATACCTCCGCTGTCTTCAACCAGGATCTCAGCGATCACTGCCTCATCGCCTGTATCCGCCACGGAGCCGCAGTCAAACGACCACCCCTCATCACTGTCAAACGCTCCCTAAAACACTTCTGTGAGCAGGCCTTTCTAATCGACCTGGCCCGTATCCTGGAAGGACATTGACCTCATCCCGTCAGTTGAGGATGCCTGGTCATTCTTTAAAAGTAACTTCCTCACCATTTTAGATAAGCATGCTCCGTTCAAAAATGCAGAACCAAGAACAGATACAGCCCTTGGTTCACTCCAGACCTGACTGCCCTCGACCAGCACAAAAACATCCTGTGGCGGACTGCAATAGCATCGAATAGCCCCCGTGATATGCAACTGTTCAGGGAAGTCAGGAACCAATACACGCAGTCAGTCAGGAAAGCTAAGGCCAGCTTCTTCAGGCAGAAGTTTGCATCCTGTAACTCCAACTCCAAAAAGTTCTGGGACACTGTGAAGTCCATGGAGAACAAGAGCACCTCCTCCCAGCTGCCCACTGCACTGAGGCTAGGAAACACGGTCTCCACCGATAAATCCATGATTATCGAAAACTTCAATAAGCACTTCTCAACGGCTGGCCATGCCTTCCGCCTGGCTACTCCAACCTCGGCCAACAGCTCCGCCCCGTAGTTCCTCACCCAAGCCTCTCCAGGTTCTCCTTTACCCAAATCCAGATAGCAGATGTTCTGAAAGAGCTGCAAAACCTGGACCCGTACAAATCAGCTGGGCTTGATAATCTGGACCCGCTATTTCTGAAACTATCTGCCGCCATTGTCGCAACCCCTATTACCAGCCTGTTCAACCTCTCTTTCATATCGTCTGAGATCCCCAAGGATTGAAAGCTGCCGCAGTCATCCCCCTCTTCAAAGGGGGAGACACCCTGGACCCAAACTGCTATAGACCTATATCCATCCTGCCCTGCCTATCTAAGGTCTTTGAAAGCCAAGTCAACAAACAGGTCACTGACCATCTCGAATCCCACCGTACCTTCTCGCTGTGCAATCTGGTTTCCGAGCCGGTCACGGGTGCACCTCAGCCACACTCAAGGTACTAAATGATATCATAACCGCCATCGATAAAAGACAGTACTGTGCAGCCGTCTTCATCGACCTCGCCAAGGCTTTCGACTCTGTCAATCACCAAATTCTTATCGGCAGACTCAACAGCCTCGGTTTTTCGGATGACTGCCTTGCCTGGTTCACCAATTACTTTGCAGACAGAGTTCAGTGTGTCAAATCGGAGGGCATGCTGTCCGGTCCTCTGGCAGTCTCTATGGGGTGCCACAGGGTTCAATTCTCGGCCGACTCTTTCTCTGTATATATCAATGATGTTGCTCTTGCTGCGGGCGATTCCCTGATCCACCTCTACGCAGACGACACCATTCTATATACTTTCGGCCCGTCATTGGACACTGTGCTATCCAACCTCCAAACGAGCTTCAATGCCATACAGCACTCCTTCCGTGGCCTCCAACTGCTCCTAAACGCGAGTAAAACCAAATGCATGCTTTTCAACCGATCGCTGCCTGCACCCGCATGCCCGACTAGCATCACCACCCTGGATGGTTCCAACCTTGAATATGTGGACATCTATAAGTACCTAGGTGTCTGGCTAGACTGCAAACTCTCCTTCCAGACTCACATCAAACATCTCCAATCAAAAATCAAATCCAGAGTCGGCTTTCTATTCCGCAACAAAGCCTCCTTCACTCACGCTGCCAAGCTTACCCTAGTAAAACTGACTATCCTACCGATCCTCGACTTCGCGATGTCATCTACAAAATGGCTTCCAACACTCTACTCAGCAAACTGGATGCAGTCTATCACAGTGCCATCCGTTTTGTCACTAAAGCACCTTATACCACCCACCACTGCGACTTGTATGCTCTAGTCGGCTGGCCCTCACTACATATTCGTCGCCAGACCCACTGGCTCCAGGTCATCTACAAGTCCATGCTAGGTAAAGCTCCGCCTTATCTCAGTTCACTGGTCACGATGGCAACACCCATCCGTAGCACGCGCTCCAGCAGGTGTATCTCACTGATCATCCCTAAAGCCAACACCTCATTTGGCCGCCTTTCGTTCCAGTACTCTGCTGCCTGTGACTGGAACGAATTGCAAAATCGCTGAAGTTGGAGACTTTTATCTCCTCACCAACTTCAAACATCAGCTATCCGAGCAGCTAACCGATCGCTGCAGCTGTACATAGTCTATTGGTAAATAGCTCACCCTTTTTCACCTACCTCATTCCCATACTGTTTTTATACTGTTTTTATTTATTTACTTTTCTGCTCTTTTGCACACCAACATCTCTACCTGTACATGCCCATCTGATCATTTATCACCAGTGTTAATCTGCAAAATTGTATTATTCGCCTACCTCCTCATGCCTTTTGCACACATTGTATATAGACTGCCCATTTTTTTCTACTGTGTTATTGACTTGCTAATTGTTTACTCCATGTGTAACTCTGTGTTGTCTGTTCACACTGCTATGCTTTATCTTGGCCAGGTCGCAGTTGCAAATGAGAACTTGTTCTCAACTAGCCTACCTGGTTAAATAAAGGTGAAATAAAAAAAATAAAAATAAAAATATCGCACATTTTGACTTTGCAGCTGTCCTATCTAAGGGGAAAAGGCTCAGTTCGACCTCCAGGACAAGATTAGTGACAAACGTCAACCTGCTTTGGAAACATCCATCAATGAATGCTTTTTCACCTCACTGCATTTATCCAAAAGGAAAACAGCCACAACAGAATGACTGTTAGATATTGGAGTTGATGATGATTGATTAAGGACGTTGGTCTATAAATTCCTGTCTGGGGTTACACAAATGAATACATGGTTGTAATCGGTTTGAGAATGAGTGAGTGATTGGGGTTGGTAAGTTTGTACTGAGGTCAGATCAGGATACTTCACTGAAAGAGATTAAAACACCTGAAAACAAGATCAGTGACGAGCAGTTGAAGATATGTTTACTGCTGTGACGTCAGCGACTGCCATCGTCCTCTTGACTGGAGGGAGACAGATAGGGAGGGATAGAGGGGTGGAGGGAGACAGATAGGGAGGGATAGAGGGGTGGAGGGAGACAGATAGGGAGGGATAGAGGGGTGGAGGGAGACGGATAGGGAGGGATAGAGGGGTGGAGGGAGACAGATAGGGAGGGATAGAGGGGTGGAGGGAGACAGATAGGGAGGGATAGAGGGGTGGAGGGAGACAGATAGGGAGGGATAGAGGGGTGGAGGTAGACAGATAGGAAGGGATATCCCTATTCAATACCCAACAGCCCCATTCAACACCCAACAGCCCCATTCAACACCCAACAGCCCCCTTCAACACCCAACAGCCCCATTCAACACCCAACAGCCCCATCCAACAACCAACAATCCCATTCAACACCCAACAGCCCCATTCAACACCCAACAGCCCCATCCAACAACCAACAACCCCCTTCAACACCCAACAGCCCCATTCAACACCCAACAGCCCCATTCAACACCCAACAGCCCCATTCAACACCCAACAGCCCCATTCAACACCCAACAGCCCCATTCAACACCCAACAGCCCCATTCAACACCCAACAGCTCCATTCAACACCCAACAGCCCCATTCAACACCCAACAGCCCCATTCAACATCCAACAGCCCCATCCGACAACCAACAACCCCATTCAACACCCAACCGCCCCATTCAACACCCAAAACCCCCACCAAACAACCAACAGCCCCATCCGACACCCAACAGCCCCATTCAACACCCAACAGCCCCATTCAACACCCAAAACCCCACCAAACAACCAACAACCCCTTCAACACCCAACAGCCCCATTCAACATCCAACAGCCCCATCCGACAACCAACAACCCCATTCAACACCCAACAGCCCCATTCAACATCCAACAGCCCCATTCAACACCCAACAGCCCCATTCAACAACCAACAGCCCCCTTCAACACCCAACAGCCCCATTCAACATCCAACAGCCCCATCCAACAACCAACAACCCCCTTCAACACCCAACAGCCCCATTCAACACCCAACAGCCCCATTCAACATCCAACAGCCCCATCCGACAACCAACAACCCCCTTCAACACCCAACAGCCCCATTCAACACCCAACAGCCCCATTCAACATCCAACAGCCCCATCCGACAACCAACAACCCCATTCAACACCCAACAGCCCCATTCAAAATCCAACAGCCCCATCCGACAACCAACAACCCCATTCAACACCCAACAGCCCCATTCAACAACCAACAACCCCATTCAACACCCAACAGCCCCATCCAACAACCAACAACCCCCTTCAACACCCAACAGCCCCATTCAACATCCAACAGCCCCATCCAACAACCAACAACCCCATTCAACACCCAACAGCCCCATTTAACATCCAACAGCCCCATCCGACAACCAACAACCCCATTCAACACCCAACAGCCCCATTCAACATCCAACAGCCCCATCCGACAACCAACAACCCCATTCAACACCCAACAGCCCCATTCAACATCCAACAGCCCCATTCAACATCCAACAGCCCCATTCAACATCCAACAGCCCCATTCAACACCCAACAGCCCCATTCAACACCCAACAGCCCCATTCAACATCCAACAGCCCCATTCAACACCCAACAGCCCCATTCAACAACCAACAACCCCCCTTCAACACCCAACAGCCCCATTCAACATCCAACAGCCCCATTCAACATCCAACAGCCCCCTTCAACAACCAACAATCCCCCTTCAACACCCAACATCCCCCTTCAACACCCAACAGCCCCATTCAACATCCAACAGCCCCATTCAACAACCAACAATCCCCCTTCAACACCCAACAGCCCCCTTCAACACCCAACAGCCCCATTCAACATCCAACAGCCCCATTCAACATCCAACAGTCCCCTTCAACATCCAACAGTCCCCTTCAACATCCAACAGCCCCTTCAACATCCAACAGCCCACTCAACATCCAACAGCCCCTTCAACATCCAACATTCCCTTTCAACATCCAACAGCCCCCTTCAACATCCAACAGCCCCCTTCAACATCCAACAGCCCCACTCAACATCCAACAGCCCCCTTCAACATCCAACAGTCCCCTTCAACATCCAACATTCCCTTTCAACATCCAACAGCCCCATTCAACACCCAACAGCCCCATTCAACATCCAACAGCCCCATTCAACATCCAACAGCCCCCTTCAACACCCAACAGCCCCATTCAAAATCCAACAGCCCCCTTCAACACCCAACAGCCCCATTCAACACCCAACAGCCCCATTCAACACCCAACAGCCCCTTCAACATCCAACAGCCCCCTTCAACATCCAACAGCCCCACTCAACATCCAACAGCCCCCTTCAACATCCAACAGCCCCATTCAACATCCAACAGCCCCCTTCAACACCCAACAGCCCCATTCAAAATCCAACAGCCCCCTTCAACACCCAACAGCCCCATTCAACACCCAACAGCCCCATTCAACACCCAACAGCCCCATTCAACATCCAACAGCCCCATTCAACATCCAACAGTCCCCTTCAACACCCAACAGCCCCATTCAACATCCAACAGCCCCATTCAACATCCAACAGCCCCCTCCAACATCCAACAGCCCCCTCCAACATCCAACAGCCCCCTCCAACATCCAACAGCCCCCTTCAACATCCAACAGCCCCATTCAACATCCAACAGCCCCATTCAACATCCAACAGCCCCATTCAACAACCAACAATCCCCCTTCAACACCCAACAGCCCCATTCAACATCCAACAGCCCCATTCAACATCCAACAGTCCCCTTCAACATCCAACAATCCCCCTTCAACACCCAACAGCCCCATTCAACATCCAACAGCCCCATTCAACATCCAACAGCCCCACTCAACATCCAACAGCCCCATTCAACAACCAACAATCCCCCTTCAACACCCAACAGCCCCATTCAACATCCAACAGCCCCATTCAACACCCAACAGCCCCATTCAAAATCCAACAGCCCCATTCTACTGATAACTGGGGCCAGGATGATACCAGTATCGCAATACACAAGTATCGTTGCAAGGAAACAAAACATGAAGCGGATTTAACTTCTTTAGGAAAATATCCTTAATGTTGGAAACAAATATCATTATGTTGTCATCCAGAGTCACATTTATGTATTTTCCAAGCGAAAGCACACAATATTTTACATACAGCAGGCTTTTAAAGGACCAAAGAGTAAGTCTGCTTCGTGTTTACATTTTTGCTGTGGAAAACATATTGTGATGCTGGTATCGTCCCAGCTCTACTGATAACAGCACTGAAGCCTTTTTTAAAACCACTATTCAAATCTATTATGTGGGGATTTTCCTTCAGTGACATCTCTCCCTCTCTCTCCCTCTCTCTCCCTCTCCACCTATCCCTCTCTCTCCCAACTCTCCTGCTCTCCACCTATCCCTCTCTCTCCCTCTCTCTCCCTCTCCACCTATCCCTCTCTCTCCCTCTCCTCTCCTCTCCTCTCCACCTATCCCTCTCTCTCCCAACTCTCCTCTCCACCTATCCCTCTCTCTCCCAACTCTCCTGCTCTCCATCCACTCTCTCTCTCTCCCTCAACTCTCCAACTCTCCCCCTCTATCTCTGTCAACACTCCCCCAACTCTTCCCCTCTCCCTCAAATCTCCCCCCTCTCCCTCTCATCCTCTCTCCCCCTCAACTCTCTCCTCTCCCTCTCTCTCAACCACCCCCTCTCAGTACACACTAGAAGCTGAAGAATACTCTCAGTCAGCCTGGCCCCACTGTAATACTTGCCATAATATTTGTCCATGAAATACCTGAGCAGTGGAAGGCTTTTCACATATCTGTCTGAGTGGGTTACAGGAGTCTACTGTATGCCAGTATCTGTGTGACTAGACAGTCAGGAGGAAGTGCTCTGTCCTGTAAGAGTGCTGATCTAGGATTAACTCCATGCTGTCCATATAATCTTATTCATTATAATCTAAAAGGCTAAACTGATCCTACATCAGCATCCAACTCTGAGATACTTTATGAGTAGGACTGCAAGATACAATGTTATGTTAATGTGGCCTTACTATTAATTGATGTTATGGTTTGTCAGTGCTGTATTTACAAATAAGCATAAGGCACATCTGAGGTAATTATCAATTCATCATAGAAAAGAGCTCTGCTCTTCACACTCTGCTGGTGAATGTCAATGAGGTGGCAGAGGGCAGGATGAGACAAAACCACAGTCAGCTTCATCGATTACATCACTGTGTGTGTGTGTGTGTGTGTGTGTGTGTGTGTGTGTGTGTGTGTGTGTGTGTGTGTGTGTGTGTGTGTGTGTGTGTGTGTGTGTGTGTGTGTGTGTGTGTGTGTGTGTGTGTGTGTGTGTGTGTGCGTGCGTGCGTGCGTGCGTGCGTGCGTGCGTGCGTGCGTGCGTGCGTGCGTGCGTATGTGCGTGCGTGTGTGTGTGTGTTTGTGTGTGTCGGGATAAAGAGCGAGAGAACAAGACTACTGATAGAGAGAGAGAGAGAGAGAGAGAGAGAGAGAGAGAGAGAGAGAGAGAGAGAGAGAGAGAGAGAGCATAAACGACCTCGAGGCAGCATAGCAGAAAGAGACCACAGCAGAGTATAGACTAGTAGTGTGGCAGTTCGGTACAGTATGGCATCTACTGTTTAACCAGCAGAGTAGGCAGCCAAATGACAGAGGTCTCCAGACACCAAGCCCAGCAGGGACACCCCATTACTGACCCACTTTCCTACTCACACATGAACACACTTTCACTCCCTCCCTATCTATCTACCTCCATCCCTCCCTATCTATCTACCTCCATCTCTCCCTATCTGTCTCCCTCCATCCCTCCCTATCAATCTCCCTCCATCCCCCCAACCCTCTATCCCTCCATCCCACCCTATCTGTCTCCCTCCAACCCTCTATCCCTCCCTATCTGTCTCCCTCCATCCCTCTATCCCTCCCTATCTGTCTCCCTCCACCCCTCTATCCCTCCCTATCTGTCTCCCTCCATCCTTCCCTATCTGTCTCCCTCCACCCCTCTATCCCTCCCTATCTGTCTCACTCCAACCCTCTATCCCTCCCTATCTATCTCCCTCCATCCCTCTATCCCTCCCTAACTGTCTCCCTCCACCCCTCTATCCCTCCCTATCTGTCTCCCTCCACCCCTCTATCCCTCCCTATCTGTCTCCCTCCAACCCTCTATCCCTCCCTATCTATCTCCCTCCATTCCTCCCTATCTGTCTCCCTCCACCCCTCCATCCCTCCCTATCTATCTACCTCCATCCCTCCCTATCTATCTCCCTCCATCCCTACCTAACTGTCTCCCTCCACCCCTCTATCCCTCCCTATCTATCTCCCTCCATCCCTCTATCCCTCCCTAACTGTCTCCCTCCACCCCTCCCTATCTGTCTCCCTCCACCCCTCTATCCCTCCCTATCTGTCTCCCTCCACCCCTCTATCCCTCCCTATCTATCTCCATCCATCACTCTATCCCTCCCTATCTGTCTCCCTCCACCCCTCTATCCCTCCCTATCTGTCTCCCTCCCTCCAACCCTCTATCCCCCCATATCTGTCTCCCTCCATCCCTCCCTATCTATCTACCTCCATCCCTCCCTATCTGTCTCCCTTCACCCCTCTATCCCTCCATATCTGTCTCCCTCCAACCCTCTATCCCCCCATATCTGTCTCCCTCCATCCCTCCCTATCTGTCTCCCTCCATCCCTCCCTATCTGTCTCCCTCCATCCCTCCCTATCTGTCTCCCTCCATCCTTCCCTATCTGTCTACCTCCACCCCTCTATCCCTCCCTATCTGTCTCCCTCCACCCCTCTATCCCTCCCTATCTGTCTCCTCCCACCCCTCTATCCCTCCCTATCTGTCTCCCTCCATCCCTCCCTATCTGTCTCCTCCATCCCTCCCTATCTGTCTCCTCCATCCTTACCCCATATCTGTCTCCCTCCACCCTCTATCCCTCCCTATCTGTCTCTCCACTCTATCCCTCCCTATCTGTCTCCCTCCAACCCTCTATCCCCCATATCTGTCTCCCTCCATCCCTCCTATCTATCTACCTCCATCCCTCCCTATCTGTCTCCCTCCATCCCTCCCTATCTGTCTCCCTCCATCCCTCCCTATCTGTCTCCCTCCATCCCTCCCTATCTGTCTCCTCCATCCTCCCTATCTGTCTCCCTCCAACCCTCTATCCCTCCCTATCTATCTCCCTCCATCCCTCTATCCCTCCCTAACTGTCTCCCTCCACCCCCTCTATCCCTCCCTATCTGTCTCCCTCCACCCCTCTATCCTCCCTATCTGTCTCTCTCCACCCTCCATCCTCCCTATCTGTCTCTCTCCACCCCTCTATCCCTCCCTATCTGTCTCCCTCCACCCCTCCCTATCTGCCTCCTCCACCCCTCTATCCCTCCCTATCTATCTCCCTCCATCCCTCTATCCCTCCCTAACTGTCTCCCTCCACCCCCTCCCTATCTGTCTACCTCCACCCTCTATCCCTCCCTATCTGTCTCCCTCCACCCTCTATCCCTCCCTATCTGTCTCCCTCCACCCCTCCATCCCTCCCTATCTATCTACCTCCATCCTCCCTATCTATCCCCTCCATCCCTCTATCCCTACCTAACTGTCTCCTCCACCCCTCTATCCCTCCTATCTATCTCCCTCCATCCCTGTATCCCTCCCTAACTGTCTCCCTCCACCCTCCCCTATCTGTCTCCCTCCACCCCTCTATCCCTCCCTATCTGTCTCCCTCCACCCCTCTATCCCTCCCTATCTGTCTCCTCCAACCCTCTATCCCCCATATCTGTCTCCTCCATCCCTCCCTATCTATCTCCTACCTCCATCCTCCCTATCTGTCTCCCTTCACCCCTCTATCCCTCCATATCTGTCTCCTCCAACCCTCTATCCCCCCTATCTGTCTCCTCCATCCCTCCTATCTGTCTCCCTCCATCCTCCCCCTATCTGTCTCCTCCATCCCTCCCTATCTGTCTCCCTCCATCCTTCCCTATCTGTCTACCTCCACCCTCTATCCTCCCTATCTGTCTCCTCCACCCCTCTATCCCTCCCTATCTGTCTCCCTCCACCCTCTATCCCTCCCTATCTGTCTCCCTCCACCCTATCCTCCCTATCTGTCTCCCTCCAACCCTCTATCCCCCATATCTGTCTCCCTCCATCCCTCCCTATCTGTCTCCCTCCACCCCTCTATCCCTCCCTATCTGTCTCCCTCCACCCCTCTATCCCTCCCTATCTGTCTCCTCCAACGCTCTATCCCCCCATATCTGTCTCCTCCATCCCTCCCTATCTATCTACCTCCATCCCTCCCTATCTGTCTCCTTCACCCCTCTATCCCTCCATATCTGTCTCCTCCAACCTCTATCCCCCATATCTGTCTCCCTCCATCCCTCCCTATCTGTCTCCCTCCATCCCTCCCTATCGGTCTCCCTCCATCCCTCCCTATCTGTCTCCCTCCATCCTTCCCTATCTGTCTACCTCCACCCCTCTATCCTCCCTATCTGTCTCCCTCCACCCTCTATCCTCCCTATCTGTCTCCTCCACCCCTCTATCCCTCCCTATCTGTCTCCCTCCACCCCTCTATCCCTCCCTATCTGTCTCCCTCCAACCCTCTATCCCCCATATCTGTCTCCTCCATCCCTCCCTATCTGTCTCCTCCATCCTTCCCTATCTGTCTCCCTCCACCCCTCTATCCCTCCCTATCTGTCTCCCTCCACCCTCTATCCTCCCTATCTGTCTCCCTCCATCCCTCTATCCCTCCCTATCTGTCTCCCTCCAACCCTCTATCCCCCATATCTGTCTCCCTCCATCCCTCCCTATCTATCTACCTCCATCCCCTCCCTATCTGTCTCCCTCCACCCCTCTATCCTCCCTATCTGTCTCCCTCCAACCCTCTATCCTCCCTATCTATCTCCCTCCATCCCTCTATCCCTCCTAACTGTCTCCCTCCACCCCTATCCCTCCCTATCTGTCTCCCTCCACCCCTCTATCCCTCCCTATCTGTCTCTCTCCACCCCTCCATCCCTCCCTATCTGTCTCTCTCCACCCCTCTATCCTCCCTATCTGTCTCCCTCCACCCCTCCCTATCTGCCTCCCTCCACCCCTCTATCCTCCTATCTATCTCCCTCCATCCCTCTATCCCTCCCTAACTGTCTCCCTCCACCCCTCCCTATCTGTCTACCTCCACCCCTCTATCCCTCCTATCTGTCTCCCTCCACCCCTCTATCCCTCCCTATCTGTCTCCCTCCACCCCTCCATCCCTCCCTATCTATCTACCTCCATCCCTCCCTATCTGTCTCCCTTCACCCCTCTATCCCTCCATATCTGTCTCCCTCCAACCCTCTATCCCCCCATATCTGTCTCCCTCCATCCCTCCCTATCTGTCTCCCTCCATCCCTCCCTATCGGTCTCCCTCCATCCCTCCCTATCTGTCTCCCTCCATCCCTCCCTATCTGTCTACCTCCACCCCTCTATCCCTCCCTCTCTGTCTCCCTCCACCCCTCTATCCCTCCCTATCTGTCTCCCTCCACCCCTCTATCCCTCCCTATCTGTCTCCCTCCACCCCTCTATCCCTCCCTATCTGTCTCCCTCCAACCCTCTATCCCCCCATATCTGTCTCCCTCCATCCCTCCCTATCTGTCTCCCTCCATCCTTCCCTATCTGTCTCCCTCCACCCCTCCCTCCCTCTCTGTCTCCCTCCACCCCTCTATCCCTCCCTCTCTGTCTCCCTCCATCCCTCCCTATCTGTCTACCTCCACCCTCTATCCCTCCCTAACTGTCTCCCTCCACCCCTCTATCCCTCCCTATCTGTCTCCCTCCATCCCTCTATCCCTCCCTATCTGTCTCCCTCCACCTCTCTATTCCTCCCTATCTGTCTCCCTCCATCCCTCCCTATCTGTCTCCCTCCATCCCTCCCTATCGGTCTCCCTCCATCCCTCCCTATCTGTCTCCCTCCATCCTTCCCTATCTGTCTACCTCCACCCCTCTATCCCTCCCTATCTGTCTCCCTCCACCCCTCTATCCCTCCCTATCTGTCTCCCTCCATCCCTCTATCCCTCCCTATCTGTCTCCCTCCACCTCTCTATTCCTCCCTATCTGTCTCCCTCCATCCCTCCCTATCTGTCTCCCTCCATCCCTCCCTATCGGTCTCCCTCCATCCCTCCCTATCTGTCTCCCTCCATCCTTCCCTATCTGTCTACCTCCACCCCTCTATCCCTCCCTATCTGTCTCCCTCCACCCCTCTATCCCTCCCTATCTGTCTCCCTCCACCCCTCTATCCCTCCCTATCTGTCTCCCTCCACCCCTCTATCCCTCCCTATCTGTCTCCCTCCAACCCTCTATCCCCATATCTGTCTCCCTCCATCCCTCCCTATCTGTCTCCCTCCATCCTTCCCTATCTGTCTCCCTCCACACCTCTATCCCTCCCTATCTGTCTCCCTCCACCCCTCCCTATCTGTCTCCCTCCACCCCTCTATCCCTCCCTATCTGTCTCCCTCCACCCCTCTATCCCTCCCTATCTGTCTACCTCCATCCCTCCCTATCTGTCTCCCTTCACCCCTCTATCCCTCCATATCTGTCTCCCTCCATCCCTCCCTATCTGTCTCCCTCCATCCCTCCCTATCGGTCTCCCTCCATCCCTCCCTATCTGTCTCCCTCCATCCTTCCCTATCTGTCTCTCTCCACCCCTCCATCCCTCCCTATCTGTCTCTCTCCACCCCTCTATCCCTCCCTATCTGTCTCCCTCCACCCCTCCCTATCTGCCTCCCTCCACCCCTCTATCCCTCCCTATCTATCTCCCTCCATCCCTCTATCCCTCCCTAACTGTCTCCCTCCACCCCTCCCTATCTGTCTACCTCCACCCCTCTATCCCTCCCTATCTGTCTCCCTCCACCCCTCTATCCCTCCCTATCTGTCTCCCTCCACCCCTCCATCCCTCCCTATCTATCTACCTCCATCCCTCCCTATCTATCCCCCTCCATCCCTCTATCCCTACCTAACTGTCTCCCTCCACCCCTCTATCCCTCCCTATCTATCTCCCTCCATCCCTCTATCCCTCCCTAACTGTCTCCCTCCACCCCTCCCTATCTGTCTCCCTCCACCCCTCTATCCCTCCCTATCTGTCTCCCTCCACCCCTCTATCCCTCCCTATCTGTCTCCCTCCAACCCTCTATCCCCCCATATCTGTCTACCTCCATCCCTCCCTATCTGTCTCCCTTCACCCCTCTATCCCTCCATATCTGTCTCCCTCCAACCCTCTATCCCCCCATATCTGTCTCCCTCCATCCCTCCCTATCTGTCTCCCTCCATCCCTCCCCTATCGGTCTCCCTCCATCCCTCCCTATCTGTCTCCCTCCATCCTTCCCTATCTGTCTACCTCCACCCCTCTATCCCTCCTATCTGTCTCCCTCCACCCCTCTATCCCTCCTATCTGTCTCCCTCCATCCCCTCTATCCTCTCCCTATCTGTCTCCTCCAACCCTCTATCCCCCATATCTGTCTCCCTCCATCCCTCCCTATCTGTCTCCCTCCATCCTTCCCTATCTGTCTCCCTCCACCCCTCTATCCCTCCCTATCTGTCTCCCTCCACCCCTCTATCCCTCCCTATCTGTCTCCCTCCATCCCTCCCTATCTGTCTACCTCCACCCCTCTATCCCTCCCTAACTGTCTCCCTCCACCCCTCTATCCCTCCCTATCTGTCTCCCTCCATCCCTCTATCCCTCCCTATCTGTCTCCCTCCACCTCTCTATTCCTCCCTATCTGTCTCCCTCCATCCCTCCCTATCTGTCTCCCTCCATCCCTCCCTATCGGTCTCCCTCCATCCCTCCCTATCTGTCTCCCTCCATCCTTCCCTATCTGTCTACCTCCACCCCTCTATCCCTCCCTATCTGTCTCCCTCCACCCCTCTATCCCTCCCTATCTGTCTCCCTCCACCCCTCTATCCCTCCCTATCTGTCTCCCTCCACCCCTCTATCCCTCCCTATCTGTCTCCCTCCAACCCTCTATCCCCCCATATCTGTCTCCCTCCATCCCTCCCTATCTGTCTCCCTCCATCCTTCCCTATCTGTCTCCCTCCACCCCTCTATCCCTCCCTATCTGTCTCCCTCCACCCCTCTATCCCTCCCTATCTGTCTCCCTCCATCCCTCTATCCCTCCCTATCTGTCTCCCTCCAACCCTCTATCCCCCATATCTGTCTCCCTCCATCCCTCCCTATCTATCTACCTCCATCCCTCCCTATCTGTCTCCCTCCACCCCTCTATCCCTCCCTATCTGTCTCCCTCCAACCCTCTATCCCTCCCTATCTATCTCCCTCCATCCCTCTATCCCTCCCTAACTGTCTCCCTCCACCCCTCTATCCCTCCCTATCTGTCTCCCTCCACCCCTCTATCCCTCCCTATCTGTCTCTCTCCACCCCTCCATCCCTCCCTATCTGTCTCTCTCCACCCCTCTATCCCTCCCTATCTGTCTCCCTCCACCCCTCCCTATCTGCCTCCCTCCACCCCTCTATCCCTCCCTATCTATCTCCCTCCATCCCTCTATCCCTCCCTAACTGTCTCCCTCCACCCCTCCCTATCTGTCTACCTCCACCCCTCTATCCCTCCCTATCTGTCTCCCTCCACCCCTCTATCCCTCCCTATCTGTCTCCCTCCACCCCTCCCTATCTATCTACCTCCATCCCTCCCTATCTATCCCCCTCCATCCCTCTATCCCTACCTAACTGTCTCCCTCCACCCCTCTATCCCTCCCTATCTATCTCCCTCCATCCCTCTATCCCTCACTAACTGTCTCCCTCCACCCCTCCCTATCTGTCTCCCTCCACCCCTCTATCCCTCCCTATCTGTCTCCCTCCACCCCTCTATCCCTCCCTATCTGTCTCCCTCCAACCCTCTATCCCCCCATATCTGTCTACCTCCATCCCTCCCTATCTGTCTCCCTTCACCCCTCTATCCCTCCATATCTGTCTCCCTCCAACCCTCTATCCCCCATATCTGTCTCCCTCCATCCCTCCCTATCTGTCTCCCTCCATCCCTCCCTATCGGTCTCCCTCCATCCCTCCCTATCTGTCTCCCTCCATCCTTCCCTATCTGTCTACCTCCACCCCTCTATCCCTCCCTATCTGTCTCCCTCCACCCCTCTATCCCTCCCTATCTGTCTCCCTCCAACCCTCTATCCCCCCATATCTGTCTCCCTCCATCCCTCCCTATCTGTCTCCCTCCATCCTTCCCTATCTGTCTCCCTCCACCCCTCTATCCCTCCCTATCTGTCTCCCTCCATCCCTCCCTATCTGTCTACCTCCACCCCTCTATCCCTCCCTATCTGTCTCCCTCCACCCCTCTATCCCTCCCTATCTGTCTCCCTCCATCCCTCTATCCCTCCCTATCTGTCTCCCTCCACCTCTCCCTATCTGTCTACCTCCAACCCTCTATCCCTCCCTAACTTTCTCCCTCCACCCCTCCCTATCTGTCTACCTCCACCCCTCTATCCCTCCCTATCTGTCTCCCTCCACCCCTCTATCCCTCCCTATCTGTCTCCCTCCATCCCTCTATCCCTCCCTATCTGTCTCCCTCCACCTCTCTATTCCTCCCTATCTGTCTCCCTCCACCCCTCTATCCCTCCCTATCTGTCTCCCTCCACCCCTCTATCCCTCCCTATCTGTCTCCCTCCATCCCTCTATCCCTCCCTATCTGTCTCCCTCCACCTCTCTATTCCTCCCTATCTGTCTCCCTCCACCCCTCTATCCCTCCCTATCTGTCTCCCTCCATCCCTCTATCCCTCCCTATCTGTCTCCCTCCACCCCTCTATCCCTCCCTATCTGTCTCCCTCCACCTCTCTATCTCTCCCTATCTGTCTCCCTCCACCCCTCTATCCCTCCCTATCTGTCTCCCTCCACCCCTCCATCCCTCCCTATCTGTCTCCCTCCATCCCTCCCTATCTGTCTCCCTCCATCCCTCTATCCCTCCCTATCTGTCTCCCTCCATCCCTCCCTATCTGCCTCCCTCCCTCCATCACTCTACCCCTCTATCCCTCCCCATCTGTCTCCCTCCATCCCCCCACACCTCTATCTATCCCTCCTATCTGTCTCCCTCCATCCCTCCCTATCTGCCTCCCTCCCTCCATCACTCTACCCCTCTATCCCTCCCCATCTGTCTCCCTCCATCCCCCCACACCTCTATCTATCCCTCCTATCTGTCTCCCTCTATCCCTCCCTATCTTTCTCTCTCCTTATCTGTCTCCCTCCATCCCTCCCTATCTGTCTCCCTCAATATGGCCAACCCGCCATCCCCACTGTCTCTCTCTTTATAAATCAAAACCAGACCCTCACAGCACATTCCAGAACCTGTTCATTGATTTCAAGTGTAGGGCTCTTTCTCTCTCATCTCTCTCTGCCTCTCTCTCTCTCTGACTCTCACTTCCCTCTTCTCTCTCTCTTCAATTTAAGAGCTTTATTGGCAAGGGAAACATATGTTAACATTGCCAAAGCAAGTGAACTAGATAATAAACAAAAGTGAAACATGAAATCAAAAGTAACAGTAAACATTACACTCACAAAAGTTTCAAAATGAATAAAGACATTATAAATGTGAAATTTTGTGCAAATAGTTCAAATTCAAAAGGCAAAATAAATAAACATGAATATATACAGAGCCTTGCGAAAGTATTCGGCCCCCTTGAACTTTGCAACCTTTTGCCACATTTCAGGCTTCAAACATAAAGATATAAAACTGTATTTTTTTGTGAAGAATCAACAACAAGTGGGACACAATCATGAAGTGGAACGACATTTATTGGATATTTCAAACTTTTTTAACAAATCAAAAACTGAAAAATTGGGCGTGCAAAATTATTCAGCCCCCTTAAGTTAATACTTTGTAGCGCCACCTTTTGCTGCGATGACAGCTGTAAGTCGCTTGGGGTATGTCTCTATCAGTTTTGCACATCGAGAGAAACCCCTAACCACCGTTATTCTGCCAAATTCCAAAATTAAGGGGGGGGGGTCCTGTCACGCCTTGGTCTTAGTATTTTGTGTTTTCTTTATTTATTTGGTCAGGCCAGGGTGTGACATGGGTTATTGTGGTGTGTTTTTTGTCTTGGGGTTTTGTGGGGTGTCTAATTAGTCTATGGCTGCCTGAGGCGGTTCTCAATCAGAGTCAGGTGATTTTCGTTGTCTCTGATTGAGAGCCATATTTAGGCAGCCATATTCTGTGAGTGTTTTCGTGGTGATTGTTCCTGTCTTTGTGTTTGCACCAGATAGGGCTGTTTCGGTTTTCATTATTTCATTTAATTATTTTTGTAGTTTCTGTTTGTATAGTTTTTTCCGTCATTAAAACATATCATGAATCATCATCACGCTGCATTTTGGTCCGATCCTTGTTCTACCTCTTCATCAGAGGAGGAGATAGAAGAACGGCGTTACAGAGGAAACCAATGCCTTCGACCTCATGGCTTGGGTTTTGCTCTGACATGCACTGTCAACTGTGGGAACTTATATAGACAGGTGTGTGCCTTTCCAAATCATGTCCAATCAATTGAATTTACCACAGATGGACTCCAATCAAGTTGTAGAAACATCTCAAGGACGATCAATGAAAACAGGATGCACCTGAGCTCAATTTCGAGTCTCATAGCAAAAGGTCTGAATATTTATGTAAATAAGGTGCATATACTGAACAAAAATATAACCGCAAGATGTACAGTGCTGGTCCCATGTTTCATGAGCTGAAATAAAAGATCCCAGAAATGTTCTGTATGTACAAAAAGCTTATTTCTCTCAAATTCTGTACAGAAATGTATTTACATCTCTGTTAGTGAGCATTTCTCCTTTGACAAGATAATCCATCCACCTGACAGGTGTAGCATATCGAGAAGCTGATTAAACAGCATGATCATTACATAGGTGCACCTTGTGCTAGGTACAATAAAAGGCCACTCTGAAATGTGCAGTTTTGTTACATAACACAATGCCACAGATGTCTCAAGTTTTGTGGGAGCGATTAATTGGCATGCTGACTGCATGAATGTCCACTAGAGCTGTTGCCAGTGAATTGAATGTTAATTTCTCTACCATAAGCTGCCTCCAAACATGTTTTTTGAGAATTTGGCAGTAAGTCCAACCATCCTCACAACCTCAGACCACGTGTAACCACGCCAGCCCAGGACCTCCACATCCAGATTCTTCACCTGCAGGATGGTCTCCAGGACAGCTGATGAAACTGAGAAGTGTTTCTGTCTGTAATAAAGCCCTTTTGTGGGAAGAAAACTCACCCCAAGTGGGTGGACATATGCCCTCCCAGGCCCACCAGGCCCACCCATGGCTGCACCTCTGCCCAGTCAAGTGAAATCCATAGATTACGACCCAGTTAATTGATTTCAATTAATCAAAATCAGTCAAAAGTGTTCCATCATGCCAAGGAAAGGTTGCAATTGTCCCCTAACTAGAACACAGCCTTAAGAGAGACAGCGCAAATGAGCACACTAAAATGCTAGAAACACTTCCACATGTTCTATCACTGAGCTCACCCAAGTGGAGCATGTTAACCTTCCTATTTCCCAGTGGCTCATTTCCTAGGCCTGGCGATAGTGATTGGATTCTATTACACAGTATTACAAGATAAGAGTCCAAATGGGAATCTGAAATGAGAGTACTCTGCGTTCTTGGAGTGTGTGTGTGTGTGTGTGTGTGTGTGGTGTGTGGTGTGTGGTGTGTGGTGTGTGGTGTGTGGTGTGTGTGTGTGTGTGTGTGTGTGTGTGTGTGTGTGTGTGTGTGTGTGTGTGTGTGTGTGTGTGTGTGTGTGTGTGTGTGTGGTGTGTGTGTGTGGTGTGTGTGTGGGTGAGTTCCAAACACAGACTAAACCAACCACTGGTATGTAATTAGACCTCTGTTGTCCAGTTTGAAGTCATTTCTCTGTTGCTCAGTGAAGCAGAAATATTTCAAAACAAGAATCGTTCACTTTGAAAGTAACAATCAACACCAAACAAGGAGCAGGAGAGAGAACCGAGAGAAGGAGAGGAAGGGGTCAGAGAAGCTAGATGTTATCCCTGGGTATTATGTGAGACTGTGAGAGCAAAAATAAGATGTAAGGAAGAGGTTCTACAACAGGAAGTGTTGTGTCAGAACACTTGTCCAATGCTTTATGTTTTTCTTGTTCAATGTAACACTTTTAGTTGTTCTTCTACTATACATTAACTATATAGTCATTTGGTTAATAATACTAGGGCCTCCCGGGTGGTGCAGTGGTCAAGGGCGCTGTACTGCAGCGCCAGCTGTGCCATCAGAGTCCCTGGGTTCGCGCCCAGGCTCTGTCGTAACCGGCCGCGACCGGGAGGTCCGTGGGGCGACGCACAATTGGCCTAGCATCGTCCGGGTTAGGGAGGGCTTGGTCAGTAGGGATGTCCTTGTCTCATAGCGCACCAGCAACTCCTGTGGCGGGCCGGGCGCAGTGCGCGCTAACCAAGGTTGCCAGGTGCACGGTGTACCCTCCAACACATTGGTGCAGCTGGCTTCCGGGTTGGATGAGCGCTGTGTTAAGAAGCAGTACGGCTGGTTGGGTTGTGTATCGGAGGATGCATGACTTTCAACCTTCGTCTCTCCCGAGCCCGTACGGGAGTTGTAGCGATGAGACAAGATAGTAGCTACTACAACAATTGGATACCACGAAATTAGGGAGAAAAAAGGGGTAAAAAATAAATAAAAAATAGTGTTACTACACAGGTATGAGAGCAACTTAATGTAAAGTGTTACCAAGAAGGGTGAAAATATTTAGGGAAAATTAGACTCAAAGACACTCACTGCAACACACCATACATACTCAGACTTAAATCCACACTCTGTGACAAGCAGACACACAAGAACGCACGCACACACACACTACCCAACCCTCGGTCCCAACTTATTCAATGGAGGCTCTGTGCAGTGCCCAGCCAACAGGAACGGCCCCTTAGCTTTGTGCTAAAGAAGCTGAGAAACCTCTGGCCATGCAGTACCTGACTGCAGCTATCTAGCTGGGCAGAATTAACCAGTTTACTGCCCCCAGACAATATCCATGGGTCATTCAAGCTCATTCTAATGCCTAACAGCAGTCATTTTTCAAAGTAGTTGAACATGCATACAAACAACAGCTGGGGGGAGAGAAATAGAAAGAGATAAGGAAATTGATAGACATACAGAGAGGAGCCTATAATGATTACGAGTTGCTGTCAACTCACTCTCTCCAGCAGCCCCTGCATACGTAACACAGCACAGCAGGCTACACTTCACTACACTGCCTTCCACAGGGGGAAAAGCCAACCAAGATTCAGCTGTTATGAAAACAGAACATGGGAGCCACGAAATGAACCAACTCTAGACCACATAAATGGAACTGAGGCATTCATTCATTGCAGCTCTACAAAAGCCATAAACAAAAGCCTCGCAGCATGGCTTACTTATTCCTTCTGAAACCAAATCAGCAAACAAACACTGTGGGAGGAATTATATAGCAAATGTTTTAGAAATACATTACCGTTCAAAAGTTTGGGGTCACTTAGAAATGTCCTTGTTTTTGAAAGAAAAACGCATTTTTTATCCATTAAAATAACATCAAATTGATCAGAAATACAGTGTAGACATGGTTAATGTTGTAAATGACTATTGCAGTTCGTAACGGCTGATTTTTAATGAACTATCTACATAGGCATACAGAGGCCTGTTATCAGCAACCATCACTCCTGTGTTCCAATGGCATGTTGTGTTAGCTAATCCAAGTTTATCATTTTAAAAGGCTAATTGATCATTAGAAAACCCTTTTGCAAGTATGTTAGCACAGCTGAAAACTGTGGCGCTGATTAAAGAAGCAATACAACTGGACTTCTTTAGACTAGTTCAGTATCTGGAGCATCAGTATTTGTGGGTTCAATTACAGGCTCAAAATGGACAGAAACAAAGACCTTTGATGTTATTTTAATGGAAAAAAATGCGCTTTTCTTTCAAAAACAAGGACATTTCTATGTGGCTCCAAACTTTTTGTCACGTTCGTAATAAGGACGGGACCAAGGCGCAGCGTGGGTTGAGTTCCACATCTTTATTTGCAGTGAAACTTCTCAAAAACCAATTAACAAGCAACGAAACGTAACCTCAGTGGTGCTACAAGCACATACACAAATAATATCACACAACCCAGGTGGGAACAATGGAGAATTTAAATATGATCCCCAATTAGAGACAACGATAATCAGCTGCCTCTAATTGGGAACCATACCAAGCACACCAACATAGAAATAGGAAAACTAGAACACCCCCCTAGTCACACCCTGACCTACAATACCATAGAGAACCAAGGGCTCTCTATGATCAAGGCGTGACACTTTTGAACGGTAGTGTATGTTTAAAAAAACAAGAGAACTTCTTTCAGTTCAAAGGATTCTCTTTGTATTCAAGGTTTATATTGTTTAATGTGTAGGGATTTATCTGGATCTCTGCTAGCCCAAACCACTCAGAATCACATTAAAGTGGTGTAGGTTGAGAGGAGTGAGTGTGTCTGGCTCAATAATAGCCAGGAATTAACAATAAACAATGTATAAATGGGCTGCAACCTACATTTAAATGGATATTATTCTTTCCCTTGGTTAAATACAAAGACTTGCTTTGTAAAGATGAAAAAGTGATCAAGTTGTCACTGACAAAGTAGTCTGATATCTAAACAAAAAGCTTTTAAAAGGCAGGAATCACCTCTGTGAAGTCTACATTGCCCACCACCTCCTCATCAAAGAGCTCAGTACTGGGATAGTGATTCATTTTGATCCTAATGTGTGCCACATGCATAGCCAGCCAAGCCTCTTATCACAGAGTGGTTAAGTTCCGAATGGAACCATATTCCCCATAGGGCTCCGGTCAGGGTCAAAAGTAGTGCATTAGATAGGGGATGGGGGGCCATTTCGGACACATTATGAATCTGAGTTCAACAGCTGTGACTAACAAAAGCAGACAGGTTTGACAGATGGCAGCAGTCACATCTCCTCATCTGGCCAGGTGTGAAAGCAGGCAGCAGAGTGGAGGAACTTGGGGCCTCCCGTTAAATTGATTATCCAATTGAGCGCAAACACACACACAGAGACCCAGCCTTGGAACAGCCTAGGTGTTTCTGGAGGTGGAACTAAGACTGGAAGACTGGAAGACTGGAAGAGTGGAAGACTGGAAGACTGGAAGAGTGGAAGACTGGAAGACTGGAAGACTGGAAGAGTGCTCAGAGTAACGTCACCAGAGATCAACGTGGTCCAGCGGCCTGTCTGCCTCACCGAACCCCCCGGGCCAGCTCCAGAACCAGCTCCTGCATTAGGTGCAAAGTTCTCCATCAGAGATAGTAAAACTACAACATTTACATTTACATTTAAGTCATTTAGCAGACGCTCTTATCCAGAGCGACTTACAAATTGGTGCATTCACCTTATGACATCCAGTGGAACAGTCACTTTACAATAGTGCATCTAAATCTTAAAAGGGGGGGGGGGGTGAGAAGGATTACTTATCCTATCCTAGGTATTCCTTAAAGAGGTGGGGTTTCAGGTGTCTCCGGAAGGTGGTGATTGACTCCGCTGTCCTGGCGTCGTGAGGGAGTTTGTTCCACCATTGGGGGGCCAGAGCAGCGAACAGTTTTGACTGGGCTGAGCGGGAACTGTACTTCCTCAGTGGTAGGGAGGCGAGCAGGCCAGAGGTGGATGAACGCAGTGCCCTTGTTTGGGTGTAGGGCCTGATCAGAGCCTGGAGGTACTGAGGTGCCGTTCCCCTCACAGCTCCGTAGGCAAGCACCATGGTCTTGTAGCGGATGCGAGCTTCAACTGGAAGCAAGTGGAGAGAGCGGAGGAGCGGGGTGACGTGAGAGAACTTGGGAAGGTTGAACACCAGACGGGCTGCGGCGTCCTGGATGAGTTGTAGGGGTTTAATGGCACAGGCAGGGAGCCCAGCCAACAGCGAGTTGCAGTAATCCAGACGGGAGATGACAAGTACCTGGATTAGGACCTGCGCCGCTTCCTACAAGACAATGTTCAGTCACAAAGCCAGGATTCACAAGTTTGTGTCGAATATCAGGCAAACGTTACGACCAGTTATGCTTACTCCTTGTGTAAAATGCATGGAAAAGACAGAGAAGCATTTCATTTATCCGAATTAGGAAGCATTGGGTTTTATACTTGTTTACATGTCTAGCTCTAGCGTTTTTTTCTGGGAACTCAAATCAAGTATGCGTCAATTTAAAAAGAACTGGCTGAGAATGTTGCTATTTGTGGTTTAGGCAATGATGAAGCATACCACAACTGACAACCAAAACAGTGAGGCAGAAATAAAAAGAGAGACAAAGCCTAGTTTCTATAACGTAAAGAGATATCCAAGACATCTTCTATCCTTCCCTTCCACATCAACACCCACACAGTTGTTACCCCCATTCTGTTCAATAAACCGATCTGCTCCCTTCCAGGTCTTATAGGAGCTAAATAGAGTAAACAGTTGTGTAGCTGCTACCAGAAAACACCAATTAGAACGCACGCCTTCTATTCACCATCAACAAACACTCATCTGTGAGCCTCAAGCTTTCCTACGGGGAGATAGTAGTGCATTATGCCAGTGCCACTTGGGAAACACCCTGCCTCTCGCCTCCAGTCTCAGCTCAGGCTGAATCTACAACGCTATACAGGAAAGGATTTTATAAAGTTATTGTCAAGGCTGTCTCCGCATTATTATTTCACTAATAGTTCTGTTAATGTTCAAGCTGCATTGTCTCCTGAAAGGAAGTATTAGTTAACACCCACCGCCATAAGCTCTTTATTACAAGCCATTCAAAGACTGATACTTTGTGAAAACATGGAGACCTGTTTGCATGTTAGTTCCAAAGGGCACAGCTCCACTTCCCTACACTTCACATACGGTACTTAAATTGGAATTATACATCACTTTTTCTCAAATCTCACTACAGAGAAAATTATTGCAGAGAACTTGGTGTGCCACCTGAGAGAGTGTAAAAGCTGACTAACTAACTGCTTCAGTTGGCAGCTGCTGCAGGCCAGGCAGCATTACAATCAATGGCCATTCCTATGTGACTGTATCAGTGCACATGTCCCTCCCACCTGAGGATCTGTTTTCTTTCAGACATCTATTTCCTGTGTTTGATGGGTGCAAAATCGACTTGTCACTTAAATCTCGCTGGATTGATTGCTTTCATTTTACACTTGTGACTCTTTCATACTCTTGCTTGTGTCTTCTGGTTTTTCCCTTTAACGTTACCACCAAGGAAATGTTAGTAATGACCTGTCAAATACCCCTTTAATGGCGGAAATGGGCTCAGTGGAATACATTGTCTTTCCGCAGCATCTATAAGACTGCTAAAGCATCATCTGGAATTTAACGCATCACAAGAAAGAGAAGAAAGATAACTTTAGTTTGATGGGTGTATTGATGCAAATGAGGCACATATAATTGTCTTTCTTTTAACACAAAATATTTTGTAAATACTTGATATCATTACAAAATTATATCGTAATTCAATGGCTCAAACACGAGACGTATGTGGCAAGGTCTACAGACAATCACGGATTACAAAAAGAAAACCAGCTCCGTCGCGGACATCGACGTCTTGCTTCCAGACAAATGAAACAATTTCTTTGCGTGCTTTGAGGACAAAACAGTGCCACCGACACGGCCCGTACCAAAGCGTGTGGGCTCTTCTTCTCTGTGGCCAACGTGAGTAAAACATTTAAATGTGTTAAGCCTCGCATGGCTGCCGGCCCAAACGGCATCCCTAGCCGCAGACCAATTGACTGGTGTGTTTACGGCCATATTCAATCAATCCCTATCCCAGTCTGGTTGTCCCCACATGATTCGAGATGGCCACCATTGTTCCTGTTCCCAAAAAAGCTAAGGTAACTGAACTAAATGACTATCGCCGCGCAGCACTCACTTCTGTCATCATGAAGTGCTTTTAGAGACTAGTCAAGGATCATATCACCTCCACCTTACCTGTCACACTAGACCCACTCGAACTTCCTTACTGGCCCAATAGGTCCACAGACGATGCAATCGCCATCACACTGCACACTGCCCTATCCCATCTGGACAAGAGGAATACATATGTAAGAATGCTGTTCATTGACTACAGCTCAGCATTCCACACCATGGTACCCTCCAAAACTCATCATTAAGCTTGAGACCCTGGGTCTCGACCCCGCCCTGTGAAACTGGGTCCTGGACTTCTTGACGGGCCGCCCCCAGGTGGTGAAGGTAGGAAACAACATCCCCACTTCGCTGATCCTCAATACTGGGGCCCCAAAAGGGTGGTTCTCAGCGCTCTCCTGTACTCCCTGTTTACCTACGATTGCGTGGCGATGCACGCCTCCAACTCAATCATCAAGTTTGCAGACGACACTACAGTGGTAGACTTGATTACCAACAACGACGAGACAGCCTACAAGGAGGAATGTGGTGTCAGGAAAATAACCTCTCACTCAATGTCAGCAAAACAAAAGAGATGATCATGGACTTCAGGAAACAGCAAAGGGAGCACACTCCTATCCACATCGACAGTGTAGACGGTGTACACATCACCGACAAACTGAAATTGTCCACGCACACAGACAGTGTGGTGAAGAAGGCGCAACAGCGAGGCTAAAAAATGTGGCTTGTCACCAAAAACCCTCACTAACTTTTAGAGGTGCACAATTAAGAGCATCCTGTCGTACTGTATCACCGCCTGGTACAGCAACTGCACCGCCCACCACCGCAGGTCGCATCACCGGGGGCAACCTACCTGCCCTCCAGGACACCTACAACACCCGATGTCACATGAAGGCAGAAAATATCATCAAGGACAATAACCACCCGAGCCACTGCCTGTTCACCCCACTTCCATTCAGAAGGCGAGGTCAGTGCAGGTGCATCAGAGCTGGGACAGAGAGATTGAAAAACATCTTCTATCTCAATGCCATCAGATTGTTAAACAGCCACCAGTAGCAGAGAGAAGCGGCTGCCTAACTACAGACTTGATATCATTGTACACTTCAATAAATGGAACACCAGTCACTTTAATAATGCCACTTTAATAAATGGAACACCAGTCACTTTAATAATGTTTACATATCTCACAATACTCATCTCATATGTATATAATGTATCCTTCACTATCTATTCTTCCTATCTATTGCATATTAGCCACTCTGTCACTGCTGATCCATATATTTTATACTTATATATTCTTATTCCTTTACTAGATTGTGTGTATTAGGTTTTGCTGTGGAATTTGTTAGACATTACGTGTAGAGGTCGACCGATTAATCAGAATGGCCGATTAATTAAGGCCGATTTCAAGTTTTCATAACAATAGGTAATCGGTATTTTTGGACACCGATTTGCCGATGACATTTTTTTTTACACCTTTATTTAACCAGGCAAGTCAGTTAAGAACACATTCTTATTTTCAATGACAGCCTAGGAACGGTGGGTTAACTGCCTTGTTCAGGGGCAGAACAATAGATTTTTACCTTGTCAGTTCGGGAATTTGTTTTTGCAACCTTCCAGTTACTAGTCCATTGCTCTAACCACCTGCCTTACATTGCACTCCACGAGGAGCCTGCGTGGCAGGCTGACTACCTATTACGCAAAGGCAGCAGGAAGCCAAGGTACTGTAAGTTGCGAGCTAGCATTAAAAAACAATATATCTTAACATAATCACTAGTTAACTACACATGGTTGATGATATTACTAGTTTATCTAGCGTGTCCTGCATTGCATATAATCGATGCGGTGCCTGTTAATTTCTCATTGAATCACAGGCGATTTCAACAAACTGGTGATGATTTAAAAAGCACTGTCGTTGCACCAATGTACAGGTATATATAAACTTTTATTTACAATAAATTGAATACCTGAAATACCCCACCAGATTTTTCAAATAAATTCATAAAAAAATCATACAATGTGATTTTCTGGATATTTTTTCTTCTCATTTTGTCTGTCATAGTTGAAGTGTACCTATGATGAAAATGACAGGCCTCTCTCATCTTTTAAAGTGGGAGAACTTGCACAATTGGTGGCTGACTAAATACTTTTTTGCCCCACTGTATATGTAAATTTTTATTTACGATAAATTGAATACCTGAATTCCCCAAAACATCCCTAAATCCATTCATGATTTATCAAAATTAAATTAAATGTTATTTTGTCACATAGACCTTACAGTGAAATGCTTACTTACAAGCCCTTAACCAACAAATCAGTTTGAAGAAGAAAAACAGTTTTAAGTACAAAATAGATATGTAAAAACTACTAAAAATAAAAGTAAAAAATAATTGAAGAGCAGCAGTAAAAAAACAATAGCGAGGCGATATAAAGGGGGTACCGGTACAGAGTCAATGTGAGGGGGTACCGGTTAGTCGAGTTAATTGAGGTAATATGTACATGTAGGTAGAGTTAAAGTGACCATACATAGATAATAAACAGAGAGTAGTAGCAGCGTAAAAGGGGGGTGCAAACAGTCTGGGTAGACATTTTAGACACCGGCGGAAGCGTAGCCTAGTGGTTAGAGTGTTGGACTAGTAACCGAAAGGTTGCAAGTTCAAATCCCCAAGCTGACAAAGTACAAATCTGTCGTTCTGCCCCTGAACAGGCAGTTAACCCACTGTTCCTAGGCTGTCATTGAAAATAAGAATTTGTTCTTAACTGACTTGCCTAGTTAAATAAAGGTTTAAAAATATTTGATTAGCTGTTAAGGAGTCTTATGGCTTGGGGGTAGAAGCTGTTAAGAAGTCTCTTGGACCTAGACTTGGTGCTCCGGTACCGCCTGCCGTGCGGTAGCAGAGAGAACAGTCTATGACTAGGGTGGTTGGAGTTGTTGACAATTTTTAGAGCTGGCCCCGCCTGGAATAGAGGTCCTGGATGGCAGGCAGCTCTGTCCCAGTGATGTACTGGGCCGTACGCACTACCCTCTGCAGTGCCTTGCGGTCGGAGGCCGAGCAGTTGCCGATCCAGGCAGTGATGCAACCGGTCAGGATGCTCTCCATGGTGCAGCTGTAGAACTTTTTGAGGATCAAAGGATCAGTATCCTGAGGGGGAATACGCGTTGTCGTGCCCTCTTCACGACTGTCTTGGTGTGTTTGAACCTGCTCCACTACAGCCCCGTCTATGAGAATGGGGGCGTGCTTGGTCCTCCTTCTCCTGTAGTCTCCTTAGTCTTGATCACGTTTAGGGAGAGGTTATTGTCCTGGCACCACACGGCCAAGTCTCTGACCTCCTCCCTTATAGGCTGTCTCATCGTTGTCGGTGAACACTGTTGTGTCATCGGCAAACTTAATGACGGTGATGGAGTCGTGCCTGGCCATGCAGTCATGGGTGAACGGGGAGTACAGGAAGGGACTGAGCATGCACCCCTGAGGGGCCCCGTGTTGAGGAGCAGCATGGCGAATGTGTTGTTACCTACCCTTACCACCTGGAGGCAGCCCATCAGGAAGTCCAGGATCCAGTTGCAGAGGGAGGTGTTAAGTCCCAGGATCCTTAGCTTAGTGATGAGCTTTGAGGGCACTATGGCGTTGAACGCTGAGCTGTAGTCAATGAATAAAATTCTCACATAGGTGTTCCTTTTATCCATGTAGGAAAGGGCAGTGTGGAGTGCAATAGAGATTACATCATCTGTGGATCTGTTGGGGCAGTATGCAAATTGGAGTGGGTCTAGGGCTTCTGGGATAATGGTGTCGTGAGTGCTACAGGTCGGTAGTCATTTAGGCAGGTTACCTTAGTGTTATTGGGCACAGGGACTATGGTGGTCTGCTTGAAACATGTTAGTATTGCAGACTCAGTCAAGGGTAGGTTGTCAGTGGGTCAGCGCATGCTCGGAGTACACGTCCTGGTAATCAGCCTTGTGAATATTGATCTGTTTAAAGGTCTTACTCACGTCGGCTACGGAGAGCGTGATCACACCGTCGTCCGGAACAGCTGATGCTCTCATGCATGTTTCAGTGTTACTTGCCTCGAAGCGAGCATAGAAGTTATTTCGTATGGTAGGCTCGTGTCACTGGACAGCTCGCAGCTGTGCTTCCCTTTGTAGTCTGTAATACTTTGCAAGCCGTGCCACATCTGAAGAGCGTCGGAGCCGGTGTAGTACGATTCAATCTTAATCCCGTATTGACACTTTGCCTGTTTGATGGTTCGTCAGAGGGCATAGCAGGATTTCTTATTAGATTCCGGGTTAGAGTCCTGCTCCTTGAAAGCGGCAGCTCTACCCTTTAGCACAGTGCGCATGTTGCCTGAAATACATGGCTTCTGGTTTGGGAATGTACGTACAGTCACTGTGGGGGCGACATCATCGATGCCCTTATTGATGAAGCCAGTGACTGATGTGGTATACTCCTCAATACCATCGGTAGAATCCCAGTCCATGCCAGTAAAATGTTTTATGTGCTATAATTCTGTCAATATCTGGATTTAAAAAACTGAAAACGTTTGGATAATCTTCATCAATTGTCCAACTGATTAGAATGATTTTTTATTAGAAAAACAAACCATTTTGATGACCATTGCTAGTGATAGGCTAGCCATGGTAGAGATGGTCCCAGATGGTCCCAGATGTCTTTGTGATCTTGCCAACTCCATTGCTGTCATTGTCCAGTCAAACATGACAATTCCATAAGGAGAGGGTAAGAGAGCAGAAACAAAATGGCATCCAGGCTAAGATAGAGTCTAAAGAGAGTAATGTAAAAATCTATGACCTGTTGAATGTGTGTGGAGGATGCAGAATGTTCTAGAATGTTTCTGGTAGATGTTTCCAGTGCTGGTTATGAATGTTCTGAGGAGCGGCCATGAAACAGGGCCCATTATAGGGTCAGGAAAACAGAGACTAGGCACCTCTGGAATTCACCCTCTCTCTTCACCTCCTGACCCACAGAAAACATCAAAAGAAAATGACCGTGGATGATCATAGGGACCTTAGGACCTTTTCTTCTTATCTTTTTTACTACAAAACATAGACAATCAAAGTGTAGAGAAAATCGCAGGTTTTAAAAGTGTAGAGAAAATCGCATCTCCACTATTATGGTGCTGGAGATAAGCAATATGATGTAAAAAAAGTGGTGAAGTGCCCCTTTAAAGGCTTGGGTATACAGTCTTCTCTGGAATTTACCCTCGCTCTTCACCTTGTGAACCAAGTCTCCACAGCTGACCAATAGTTGGCTGAGCTGAGCCTTTACCTTTGTTGTGGTCATGTAAGTCTGCTCAATGTCAAAGGGACATAGAAACTCTGTACATCCTACACATGATGGGTTGATCTGTAAGAGGCATCCCATCTGTATCTTTTTCTGTAAGATATGAGTCATACAGTACGAGGAGTGCTATGTGGTTTTAGTGGTGGTGAAATGAACTAGAAACCCACAGAGAAAGCACTACACATAGGCTACCGTATATCCTCTCCCTTAATAACATACGGGATCAAATGCAACATGATACAATTGCTATTGGCTAAAAACCTTTAGCCACGATTACAACATTAACATGTGATCGTCAAGTGTCCGATGTTTCTGGATTTGCATCTTTGATATCTAAACAGAGTTGTTTGACTGTGCAGCTAAAGATAGATACACCATCTCCAGCTAGCCAGGATAGTCCTGGAACAGAACAACCAAAGATAAACTATCTCCAGCTAGCCAGGATAGTCCTGGAACAGAACAACCAAAGATAAACAATCTCCAGCTAGCCAGGATCGTCCTGGAACAGAACAACTAAAGATAAATAATCTCCAGCAAGCCAGGATAGTCCTGGAACAGAACAACTAAAGATAAATAATCTCCAGCAAGCCAGGATAGTCCTGGAACAGAACAACTAAAGATAAATCATCTCCAGCTAGCCAGGATCGTCCTGGAACAGAACAACTTAATATATATATACACCATCTCCAGCTAGCCAGGATAGTCCTGGAACAGAACAACCAAAGATAAACTCTCTCCAGCTAGCCAGGATAGTCCTGGAACAGAACAACTAAAGATAAATCATCTCCAGCTAGCCAGGATCGTCCTGGAACAGAACAACTAAAGATAAATAATCTCCAGCAAGCCAGGATAGTCCTGGAACAGAACAACTAAAGATAAATCATCTCCAGCTAGCCAGGATCGTCCTGGAACAGAACAACTAAAGATATATACACCATCTCCAGCTAGCCAGGATAGTCCTGGAACAGAACAACCAAAGATAAACTCTCTCCAGCTAGCCAGGATAGTCCTGGAACAGAACAACTAAAGATAAATCATCTCCAGCTAGCCAGGATCGTCCTGGAACAGAACAACTAAAGATAGATCATTTCCAGCTAGCCAGGATAGTCCTGGAACAGAACAACTAAAGATAAATCATCTCCGGCTAGCCAGGATAGTCCTGGAACAGAACAACTAAAGATAAATCATCTCCGGCTAGCCAGGATAGTCCTGGAACAGAAAAACTAAAGATAAATCATCTCCAGCGAGCCAGGATCGTCCTGGAACAGAACAGCTAAAGATACATCATCTCCAGCAAGCCAGGATCATCCTGGAACAGAACAACTAAAGATAAATCATCTCCAGCTAGCCAGGATAGTCCTGGAACAGAACAACTAAAGATAAATCATCTCCAGCTAGCCAGGATCGTCCTGGAACAGAACAACTAAAGATAAATCATCTCCAGCTAGCCAGGATCGTCCTGGAACAGAACAACTAAAGATAAATCATCTCCAGCTAGCCAGGATAGTCCTGGAACAGAACAACTAAAGATAAATCATCTCCAGCTAGCCAGGATCGTCCTGGAACAGAACAACTAAAGATAAATAATCTCCAGCTAGCCAGGATCGTCCTGGAACAGAACAACTAAAGATAATTCATCTCCAGCTAGCCAGGATAGTCCTGGAACAGAACAACCAAAGATAAACTATCTCCAGCTAGCCAGGATAGTCCTGGAACAGAACAACTAAACATAAATAATCTCCAGCTAGCCAGGATAGTCCTGGAACAGAACAACTAAAGCTAAGTAATCTCCAGCTAGCCAGGATTGTCCTGGAACAGAACAACTAAAGATAAATCATCTCCAGCTAGCCAGGATATTCCTGTAACAGAACAACTAAAGATAAATAATCTCCAGCTAGCCAGGATCGTCCTGGAACAGAACAACTAAAGATAAATAATCTCCAGCGAGCCAGGATCGTCCTGGAACAGAACAACTAAAGATAAATAATTTCCAGCAAGCCAGGATCGTCCTGGAACAGAACAACTAAAGATAAATCATCTCCAGCTAGCCAGGATAGTCCTGGAACAGAACAACTAAAGATAAATCATCTCCAGCTAGCCAGGATCATCCTGGAATAGAACAACTAAAGATAAATAATCTCCAGCTAGCCAGGATCGTCCTGGAACAGAACAACTAAAGATAAATAATCTCCAGCTAGCCAGGATAGTCCTGGAACAGAACAACTAAAGATAAATCATCTCCAGCTAGCCAGGATAGTCCTGGAACAGAACAACTAAAGCTAAATAATCTCCAGCTAGCCAGGATCGTCCTGGAACAGAACAACTAAAGATAAATAATCTCCAGCTAGCCAGGATCGTCCTGGAACAGAACAACTAAAGATAAATAATCTCCAGCGAGCCAGGATCGTCCTGGAACAGAACAACTAAAGATAAATAATCTCCAGCGAGCCAGGATCGTCCTGGAACAGAACAACTAAAGATAAATCATCTCCAGCTAGCCAGGATAGTCCTGGAACAGAACAACTAAAGATAAATAATCTCCAGCTAGCCAGGATCGTCCTGGAACAGAACAACTAAAGATAAATAATCTCCAGCTCGCCAGGATCGTCCTGGAACAGAACAACTAAAAATAAACCATCTCCAGACCAGAACAGTGGTTAGCCCTAAACTCTGACCTCTGACCTTGGCTTCCTCAATCTCCTCTTTTCCTAAATCCCTAAATCACGCTGCGTCCAGCCAGCCGAGCCCAGTGGTGATCCGGATTGTGTTTCAGCTTAAGTGCCTGACCCCGCCCTCTAGCATAGCAGCATATCTCTCTCACTCACACACTCATCCCCTTCCTCCTGTCTCCTCTGGACTCTAGCATGGCATCCACTCACTTACTTACTCACTTACTCACTCAACCCCCCTTCTCTCTTTCTCTCTGCCCTGGACTCTAGCATAGCATCCACTCACTTACTCACTCACCCCCCTTCCCTCCCTTCTCTCTCCCCTGGACTAGCATAGCATCCACTTACTCACTCACCCCCTTCAACTCTCTCCTGAACTCTAGCATAGCCCCCCCCGTGCCTCTGACTTTGCATCTGGACATCTGTGCCATTGGTCATCATCATGCTGCTTGCAACATGAGATCAGATTCTGTCCCCAACATTTCCCATCATTGCTCTGGTCGTACATACTGTTACCCAAATATCAACGGAGCTTGATTCCTGCTGCTAATGTTTGTTTAGTATTTCTAAGATCAGATGCTGTACTGTCCTGTGATTGTCCAGTGTCTCCCAACATTTCACCATCACTGGTCTGGCAGTACATAATGTTACCTGAACCTCATGTGGAGACTCACAAGGGTCTCCAGACGGATTGATTCCTGCTGGTCAGTGGTGTAAAGCACTTGTGAAAAAAATACTTTGAAGTACTACTTAAGTAGTTTTTTGGGTATCTGTACTTTACTTTACTATTTATATTTTTGGCTACTTTTACTTCACTACATTCCGAAATAAAATAATGTACCTTTTACTCCATAAATTTTCCATGGTAGCCAAAAGTACGGGTTAGATTTTGACAGGAAAATTGTCCAATTCACACACTTATCAAGAGAACATCCCTGGTCATCCCTACTGCATCTGATTTGGCGGACTCACTAAACACAAACGCTTTGTCTATAGTGTTGGAGTGTGCCCCTGGCAATAAAAAAAACCACAACTGGCGCAGTCTGGTTTGCTTAATATAAGGAATTTTAAATTATTTACACTCCATCTTTTACTTTTGATAATTAAGTATATTTAAAACCAAATACTGTTAGACTTTTACTCAAGTAGTATTTTCCTGGGTGACTTTTACTTTTACTTGAGTCATTTTCTATTAACGTATCTTTACTTTTACTCAAGTATGACAATTGAGTACTTTTTTCACCTCTGCTGCTGGTAAAGTGTGCATTTCCCCATCAGAAGCGAGTGCTAGCAACAAGATCAGCTGCTGTACTGTTTAGTATTGTCCAATGTTTCCCAACAGTCCCCAAATTGTGAGCCTGCACTGATTGACTGAAGTATTGTCTCTTTCTTTAATGTTCATACCAGAGCATCATTGTTAACTTCTACTATGGAGTAGTCTACATTTGAACAATATGGATTATATGGAGGATTATGAAGGTGAATAGAAGGAAACCTACTGCTATCTCAGTATCCCTAGTTTCAAGAACTAAATGAGTGGATGTAGGCCAACTGTATTATTCAAATCGGTTGCTAGGGACCTTTATAAACATGCCTTCAATGCCTTGGAAACCCAATGCATTATTTATGAGCATCACTAAAAATAATTTGGGGTATTTTTGCAATAGTGGCTTGTTTAGTTAGAGTGTATTTTGTAACGCACGTTGTGCTGCCTTAGTACTGCACTATTGAGTGACATTAGGTTTTAAAACACCAAAACAAGTAAAGTCCATATCTCTATCACAACAAAATGTTCATGAGAAAAACTATTCAGTCCAATATCTGGATAGCCAATATGGTATGAGTTACCTATAATACAAGAGCAGCCTATTCATTCCCTTTAAGTCAAATGAACTATGCCAGTGACACTATATGACAAATGCTGGTCTATTTGACACTGTATAGCAACAATGTTGCCAGACGTTCCAAATCGTTGTTTACAATGTTCTCGCTCTGAACGTGCATGGCCATAATATCGCACGAGATAGTATAACTGTTGCAAGAATGCACTTTAGAATGTAGCTGATCATTATAGTCAATTACTCGAAAATTACTCGATTATTTAAATCAGTTCTCTATGGGCTATCTGACTGTCATCAAGTGAGTAGGTATGTGATGTTGTGATGAATGTATAGTTTCCAAGACATTCTAAACTTAGGCTGCTCGTGCGGACAAGTCACGAAAATAGCCTATATTTATAAAGATTACAACTGACCAACCGCAACATAGTTGTTTTTACATTGTAAGCGCATGCAGCTCAAAACAAACATGAAAACTGATATTTCAATAGGATTTGGTTTGAAGTGAACCCGCGAAGGTGTAACCTGATCACCGCAAAAAAAAATCCTTAGCCTACAGCCATATAGATTCTGACCCATAAATGAGTCACACGCATAAATACGCCATAGGCATATTGATCGAGTCCGTATTAGCCTACTGATCGATCCAAGGAAAAGTGTACTGCCGTGTCTGTCTAGCCTACCTAGAACTGAGGACACGCAGGCCTTTCCCTTTCACGCATGTGCTGTGATATATGTATCGTCTACCTGCTGAATAACCTTACAAGACAACATTGAACGAGCATGTCAACAACAGCACAAGAACAAAGGGCATACAGTATTTTGAATCATCCGTGGGGCTACATCTCATCTGTGAATGGGAATCAAACCGAGTTGCTGGCATTACAACACTGTCCGTGTAGCCATGCATGGCTTTGAATCCCCTTTGATTTAAGAAAACATGAACCCATATGAAGCTCAACACATCTGTAGTTTAGTTGACAGTGGTTTTATGTCAATAACACCCTAAATTAATCAGGTATGCCAGGCTACAGACAGGTGGTTATGAAATGCTCATTTGACAAAAGGTGAGCAGGCGAGATATATCCTATGAAGTCTGTCTCACAAACATGGCACCTATATGATCAGCCCTATTGTTCATATCGATCACTAGCAGACTGGTTGAGTCTAAAGCCTATAGGTGGTATGGAGACATTTGTCCTGGGCCAATAGTAGGCTATGTGGTGAATAGCCTACATTCCATGTTAGACGTATATTGCTAAAGAGTGGGCATGCAGTTTCACAAAGCAATAGGCTACAACACACTGGACTGTCACTTACCATCAATAGCTGCTGTAGGAGATAGGATCTCCAAACTGAGCAGGAATCCCACGAAGAACAACCTCATTGCCAACACCTTTGCAATGCCAGATGTCATTGCTTGTTTAATATATATAAAATACTGGATATAACGTTGGCTAGAATTCTAAGATCAAAAAATATATTCAAACACCTCATCCGAACACCCCGAATAGTCCGGTGCGATTGTCCGTTCTCTTTGCGCCCTGCAACCACGCACTGAGAATAGCTAAGGTAGCTTCACTGGCAGAAGTAGGCAATGGATACAAATGTAGAAACATTGAAAGGCTTGCTACAACCTAGTGAGCCTACGAGTTGTTCTCATGCAGTCATGTATATGTTTTATACAGTATCAGCATGCGTGATCCATATAAGCCCACACACTATTTTTCAAATGAAAATATATTGTGAACACCATTCATCTAGAAATGTCCCACTAGTTCACAATCTCCTCGGATTTCCGTCACTGCAGCAGTGTTGAAAATAACCCATGCCATAAAATATAAAATAAAAGCGCGTTTTTCTTTGGGAGCTCCACCGCCTCTGTTACTGGTGGTTACAACACGTTGAGTGGATGGCGGTGAGTGTGAAGCGCCGACACACACAGCACTCTGGAACCAGTGGATGACGTCACCAATTCAATTCTTACAGACAACCGAAAAACTACGCGGCAAGCTCCCTTTGCGCAAGCGCGGAGACCCTTTTCTGCGCATTAAACTGGCGCCCATACACCAACCATATTGGCACAAGGACAGTTGTTTTCTGCAGTTTCAATTTGATTGACAAGTGTACACCCTCAAATCTGTCTGTCATTAGAGTTGAACAGGTCCGAAATATTATAACACATTGGCTTACTGTACATAACACAGAACTTATTTAACGTCCTTATTTTACATTTTTTTAAAGAATGCCACACTGGGTCTTCCAACACTGGAAGCTTTTCCCTAGCTTTGTACACACACAGCTGCTTTTAACTTCAGCATTGATAGGTATGCACGGTAGAGCTCCCAAGAATCATACCAGTATGCTTCTATGTTACTATGATGACAGATGAGATCATGAGATGTGTCTCAGCCAGGGTTCCAGAGAGGAAGGATGGGCTATATTCAAAACAGGTTTTTGGACTTTCTATGACATCCCGCTCAGAGAACATTCTCTGACTCAGACCAATGATGTATGTAAACCCTTGATTGCTGATGATATGTTTGTGCCATTGAGACGTTTTGAAGCCACCGGTTGGCCATATTGGCAGTGGTACTCCCCTGTAGGAGCAGTACTTCATAGGAATGAATGGAATTCTATAGTATTTCAATTAAATGTAGTACAACCCACTACTACAACAAAAAATACTTAAATCATTTTGTCCTTTAATTGAAGTAAAATAGAATTCAATTCATTCCTATGGAGGACTCTGCATACTCTCAAATGCCAATATATAGCATCAGTAATTGAGGGTTTATATACATAATTGAACCCAGTCCACTGCATTTCTCAGGAGAGAACCTCCTCTTGTGGTAAATGAAGGACATGGCATAAAAACTCAACAGTAGTAGCACAGAGTTTTCCTAGTAGGCGCATCGCAATAGTCTAACATGGCAACATCTCATAATAACTGTAGAGTATATGGGCTGGGGGGAAATGAAAGCAAAAAAATAAATACAGCATTTTAGGCAAATGTACTGAACAATAACTTTAAGCAATGCAATTCATATGCATATAATAAGCCTATGAGTTAGGCTATAAAATAGTTGACACATTTCATTGACTTTAGACAAAGTCAATGAAAGACCCAGCCATAGCCCAACTGCACATTACAAATGGACTCTGGACTCTGACATGAAACCTGACTTCCTGATCAAATCATCTGTGACATATGGATTCTCATCCTATGAATGTAAGCTCAGTTCACATTGCTGCATAGTAAAAAGCTCTGTTTTCTTCCCAAAGCAGCGGAGTTGTATTATAGCTTTGTTTCCAAGTGAGTCCCAAATGGCACCCTATTATCTATAGTGCACCGCTTTTGACCAGTTCCTTGTCACAGGGATTCCTATCATAAGGATATCTTAGGGCCCTGGTCAAATGTAGTGCAATACTGTACATAGGGAATAGGGTGCTAGTTGGGAAGCAGACAAGGCTTGGGGTAGTAAGATGTTTTTAATCTGGAGCAGTAAGACAATGAAACTGTCTGTGACCCCTCAGAGAGGGACAGAGATTTGAGGCTGGCTTAAATCTCTCCTAAATCTCCTCTTTCTCTTAAATCTCTCTCTCTTTCCTCCCTCTCTCACCCTCTCTCCATACTCCCACCCCCTCCCTCCCTCAGTCTAGTGTGAAGACTGATACTTAAGAAGAATGTGAGTGACATAGTCAGGGGGGAGGGTCCTCTAGCTTTCTCATCCAATGGGTTTTGAGAAGGAGATGAGGAGCGAGGACGCGAGGAGTATGCAATTAAGATTCTCCCTATGAGTCTAAAACACATAGACGGTTTGTCAAAACGGTTATCGATCTAACAAACTTTGGCCCATTCATAATCCATTATCACTGACTTAGAAAACATAGAGAGGGATTTGGTGTGGTTTCAAAGGCCTGAGGAGAGGGGAAGTCTGAGTACAAACAAAGATCCTATCTAGATCTCCCTCTGAGAGAATTTATATCCCAAAGGGCACCCTTTTCCCTATATAGTACTCTGGTCAAAAGTAGTGAACTATGTAGGGAATAAGGAGCCATTTGGGAAGCAGACAATATAAGGCCGATTCCTACTGTTGTAAGTAATAAGCAACTATTACAAATATGGAGTGGCGGGATTTGGATAGCACAGTACATTCAACCCAGAGAGGCATACAGAGGACAGATCATCCACAACACACATCTTTTATGTGCCTTCAGTGATGACTTCTGTGCACAGGGATTGACCTGGCTCGTTGCTATAGTCAAACTACAATATGAAACTTCAAAAGTACATGACTCAAAAAGGTACTTCTATCGCGACCTTACATGATATCATGCCTTCTGTTGGATTTTAGATAGACAGCTTATAGTAGTTGATTTTAGAATAAAAAACAGAAACTAAAATGATCTAACCCTTCCAGACCTGTAGAGGGCACTGAACACTGAACATGGTGTAAATGGAATGCTTGTTGTAGTATAGAGTTAGACTTTCAATGTACTGTATATCAAGTATCAACCATCAAGATAACCTCAGCAAAAAAAGAAACGTCCCTTTTTCAGGACACTGTCTTTCAAAGATAATTAGTAAAAATCCAAATGAATTCACAGATCTTCATTGTAAAGGGTATAAACACTGTTTCCCATGCTTGTTCAATGAACCATAAACAATTAATCAACATGCACCTGTGGAACGGTCGTTAAGACTCTAACAGCTTACAGACGGTAGGCAATTAAGGTCACAGTTATGAAAACGTAGGACACTAAAGAGGCCTTTCTACTGACTCTGAAAAACACCAAAAGAAAGATGCCCAGGGTCCCTGCTCATCTGCATGAATGTGCCTTAGGCATGCTGCAAGGATGAATGTGGACTGTAGATGTGGCCAGGGCAATAAATTGCAATGTCCGTACTGTGAGACGCCTAACACAGCGCTACAGGGAGACAGGACGGACAGCTGATCGTCCTCACAGTGGCAGACCACGTGTAACAACACCTGCACAGGATCAGTATATCCAAACATCACACCTGCGGGACAGTTACAGGATGGCAACAACAACTGCCCGAGTTACACCAGGAACGCACAATCCCTCCATCAGTGCTCAGACTGTCCGCAATAGGCTGAGAGAGGCTGGACTGAGGGCTTGTAAGCCTGTTGTAAGGCAGGTTCTCATCGCTGACAATTCGCGGTTTTGTCTCACCAGGGGTGATTGTTGGATTTGCGTTTATCGTTGAAGGAATGAGCGTTACACCGAGGCCTGTACTCTGGAGCAGGATCGATTTGGAGGTGGAGGGTCCGTCATGGTCTGGGGAGGTGTGTCACAGCATCATCGGACTGAGCTTGTTGTCATTGCAGACAATCTCAACACTGTACGTTACAGGGTAGACATCCTTCTCTCTCATTTAAAAAAATGATAAATTATTTTACCTTTATTTTACTAGGCAAGTCAGTTACGAACAAATTCTTATTTTCAATGACGGCCTAGGAACAGTGGGTTAACTGCCTGTTCAGGGGCAGAACGACAGATTTTGTACCTTGTTAGCTCGGGGATTTGAACTTGCAACCTTTCGGTTACTAGTCCAATGCTCTAACCGCTAGGCTACCCTGCCGCCTCATGTGGTACCCTTCCTGCAGGCTCATCCTGACATGACCCTCCAGCACGACAATGCCACCAGTCATACTGCTCATTCTGTGCGTGATTTCCTGCAAGACAGGAATCAGTGTTCTGCCATGGCCAGTGAAGAGCCCGGATCTCAATCCCATTGAGCACGTCTGGGACCTGTTGGATCGGAGGGTGAGGGCTAGGGCCATTCCCCCTAGAAATGTCTGAGAATTTGCAGGTGCCTTGGTGGAAGAGTGGAGTAACATCTCACAGCAAGAACTGGCAAATCTGGTGCAGTCCATGAGGAGGAGATGCACTGCAGTACTTAATGCAGCTGGTGGCCACACCAGACTGTTACTTTTCATTTTGACCCCCCTTTGTTCAGGGACACATTATTCCATTTCTGTTAGTCACATGTCTATGGAACTTGTTCAGTTTATGGCTCATTTGTTGAATCTTGTTATGTTCATACAAATATTTGCACATGTTAAGTTTGCTGAAAATAAATGCAGGTGAAAGTGAGAGGACGTTTCTTTTTTTGCTGAGTGTATATAGGATAAATTATTATTGTTGACAAATTATTATTAACTAATATTTAGACATCTTATGTTTACTGGGGTTATTTCATTTAAAATCACAATAACCATTTAATCATTGTAATAATAGCAGAGATTCATTTTAAAAGATTGAATATAAGTAATTGCTGCAGCTTTCAAATGTTACATTTGAGCTTACTCTCACAACCAAAAGCTGCAGGGTGCGGATGTTAGTTTTCAGTATTTGGTTCAGAAAACACCCCAGCCTGCAGAAGTCTTCCAACATACACTCTTAGAAAAACCACGCTATCTAGAACATAAAAAGGGTTATTTCGCTGTCCCCATAGGATAACCCTTTATGGTTCCAGGTAGAACCCTTCTGGGTTTCATCTTGATCCCTTCCACAGAGGTATTTTTTACATGTTTTTATTTATCCATGATTTAACCAGCTAAGTTGACTGAGAACACATTCTCATTTACAGCAATGACCCAGGGAATAGTTACAGGGGAGAGGAGGGGATGAATGGGAGGAATGTGTTCCTTCTGTGGCTCAGTTGGTAGAGCATGGCGCTTGTAACGCCAGGGTAGTGGGTTCGATTCCCGGGACCACCCATACGTAGAATGTATGCACACATGACTGTAAGTCGCTTTGGATAAAAGCGTCAGCTAAATGGCATATATTATTATTATTATTATATTAATGTGCCAATTGTAAACTGGGGATTATTTTAGGTGACCATGATGGTTTGAGGGCCAGATTGGGAATTTAGCCAGGACACCGGGGTTAACACCCCTACTCTTACGATAAGTTCCATGGGATCTTTAATGACTTCACAGAGTCAGGACACCTGTTTAACATCCCATCCAAAAGACAGCACCCTACACAGGGCAGTGTCCCCAATCACTGCCCTGGGGAATTGGGATATTTCTTAGACCATAGGAAAGAGTGCCTCCTACTGGCCCTCCAACACCACTTCTAGCAACATGTGGTCCCTCATCCACAGACTGACCAGGAGCAACCCTGCTTAGCTTCAGAAGCAAGCCAGCAGTGGTATGCAGGGTGGTATGCTGCTGGTTTTACCTGGAAACAAAAAGGGTTCTCCTATGGGTACAGCCAAAGAACCCCTTTGGAACACTTTTTTTTCTGAGAGTGTAGATGTTTGTTAATAAGAGACAGAAGCACAGAATGGTAGAATGTAATGTCGTGGAGAATCTGTGAAAAACAGCATCTGGGTATACCTAGACACCAGCAGAATGTCTCGACAATCACTCCTCAGCCCTTAGCTGAGAATTAACAAGGTTGGGTAAATTGAAGTGGATGAACCTCATTACAAAGCAATATATCTGACTGGCTTTTATGTTCAGTTTGTATATACTTGAATTACTTTTAGAGACATAGAATCTTGTTAAGTATGAATTTGTTCTGTCAATACAATTAATCATCAATTATACTTGGTAACAACTCAACCTGATAATCTCAACCTGAAATTCTCATCCTGATAATCCCCCTAGAGGAAGTGGATAGGGTGTTCAGCCATTGCTAGTACTGTGAATCTGGCATGGACACAGCATGGTGTGTGGGAGACAGTCTGAAAGGGTGCCAGGGTAAATAGTCCATGACCACATGTTATCCCAGGCAAGGCAACCTGGCCTCTCTCCAGACTGTACATCTGCAGCAGCACACAGTCAATCCCCTTGCTTTACTGACCCAGACAAGGGGAGTGGACAGGGGAGGACATGAGAGTAGAGAGGGAGGGAGTCTAGGGGGGATGGTCTAGGCCTGGAGGGAGTCTAGGGGGGATGGTCTAGGCATGGAGGGAGTCTAGGGGGAATGGTCTAGGCATGGAGGGAGTCTAGGGGGATGGTCTAGGCATGGAGGGAGTCTAGGGGGGATGGTCTAGGCATGGAGGGAGTCTAGGGGGGATCGTCTAGACATGGAGGGAGTCTATGGTGGGATGGTCTAGGCATGGAGCAAGTCTAGGGGGATGGTCTAGACATGGAGGAAGTCTAGGGGGATGGTCTAGACATGGAGGGGAGTCTAGGGGGATGGTCTAGGGAGGGAGTCTATGGTCTAGGGGAGGGATGTCTAGGGGGGATGGTCTAGGCATGGAGATGGTCTAGGCATGGAGGGAGTCTAGGGGGATGGTCTAGGCATGGAGGGATGTCTAGGGGGATGGTCTAGGCATGGAGGGGGGAGTCTAGGGAGGGATGGTGGTCTAGGCATGGAGGGAGTCTAGGGGGATGGTCTAGGCATGGAGGGAGTCTAGGGGGATGGTCTAGGCCTGGAGGGAGTCTAGGGGGGGAGTCTAGGGGATGGTCTAGGCATGGAGGGAGTCTAGATGGTCTAGGCATGGAGGGAGGGATGGTCTAGGCCTGGAGGGAGTCTAGGGGGGACGGTCTAGGCATGGAGGGAGTCTAGGGGGGATGGTCTAGGCATGGAGGGAGTCTAGGGGGGATGGTCTAGACATGGAGGGAGTCTAGGGGGATGGTCTAGACATGGAGGGAGTCTAGGGGGGATGGTCTAGACATGGAGGGAGTCTAGGGGGATGGTCTAGACATGGAGGGAGTCTAGGGGGATGGTCTAGGCATGGAGGGAGTCTAGGGGGGATGGTCTAGACATGGAGGGAGTCTAGGGGGATGGTCTAGGCATGGAGGGAGTCTAGGGGGATGGTCTAGACATGGAGGGAGTCTAGGGGGATGGTCTAGGCATGGAGGGAGTCTAGGGGGATGGTCTAGGCATGGAGGGAGTCTAGGGGGGATGGTCTAGGCATGGAGGGAGTCTAGGGGGGATGGTCTAGGCATGGAGGGAGTCTAGGGGGGTGGTCTAGGCATGGAGGGAGTCTAGGGGGGATGGTCTAGACATGGAGGGAGTCTAGGGGGGATGGTCTAGGTATGGATGGAGTTGGCATGGTGCTTGCAACACCAGGAGAGTGTGTTTGACTCCCTGGACCAACCATATGAAAAAAACATTATGCACGCATGACTGTAAATCGCCTTGGATAAAAGCGTCTGTGCCTTCAGAAATACAGTGCCTTGCGAAAGTATTCAGCCCCCTTGAACTTTGCGACCCTTTGCCACATTTCAGGCTTCAAACATAAAGATATAAAACTGTATATTTTTGTGAAGAATCAACAACAAGTGGGACACAATCATGAAGTGTATCAACAATTATTGGATATTTCAAACTTTTTTAACAAATCAAAAACTGAAAAATTGGGCGTGCAAAATTATTCAGCCCCTTTACTTTCAGTGCAGCCAACTCTCTCCAGAAGTTCAGTGAGGATCTCTGAATGATCCAATGTTGACCTAAATGACTAATGATGATAAATACAATCCACCTGTGTGAAATCAAGTCTCCGTATAAATGCACCTGCACTGTGATAGTCTCAGAGGTCCGTTAAAAGTGCAGAGAGCATCATGAAGAACAAGGAACACACTAGGCAGGTCCGAGATACTGTTGTGAAGAAGTTTAAAGCCGGATTTGGATACAAAAAGATTTCCCAAGCTTTAAACATCCCAAGGAGCACTGTGCAAGCGATAATATTGAAATGGAAGGAGTATCAGACCACTGCAAATCTACCAAGAACTGGCCGTCCTTCTAAACTTTCAGCTCATACAAGGAGAAGACTGATCAGAGATGCAGCCAATAGGCCCATGATCACTCTGGATGAACTGCAGAGATCTACAGCTGAGGTGGGAGACTCTGTCCATAGGACAACAATCAGTCGTATATTGCACAAATCTGGCCTTAATGGAAGAGTGGCAAGAAGAAAGCCATTTCTTAAAGATATCCATAAAAAGTGTCGTTTAAAGTTTGCCACAAGCCACCTGGGAGACACACCAAACATGTGGAAGAAGGTGCTCTGGTCAGATGAAACCAAAATTGGCAACAATGCAAAACGTTATGTTTGGCGTAAAAGCAACACAGCTCATCACCCTGAACACACCATCCCCACTGTCAAACATGGTGGTGGCAGCATCATGGTTTGGGCCTGCTTTTCTTCAGCAGGGACAGGGAAGATGGTTAAAATTGATGGGAAGATGGATGGAGCCAAATACAGGACCATTCTGGAAGAAAACCTGATGGAGTCTGCAAAAGACCTGAGACTGGGACGGAGATTTGTCTTCCAACAAGACAATGATCCAAAACATAAAGCAGAATCTACAATGGAATGGTTCAAAAATAAACATATCCAGGTGTTAGAATGGCCAAGTCAAAGTTCAGACCTGAATCCAATCGAGAATCTGTGGAAAGAACTGAAAACTGCTGTTCACAAATGCTCTCCATCCAACCTCACTGAGCTCGAGCTGTTTTGCAAGGAGGAATGGGAACATTTTCAGTCTCTCGATGTGCAAAACTGATAGAGACATACCCCAAGCGACTTACATCTGTAATCGCAGCAAAAGGTGGCGCTACAAAGTATTAACTTAAGGGGGCTGAATAATTTTGCACGCCCAATTTTTCAGTTTTTGATTTGTTAAAAAAGTTACAAATATCCAATAAATGTCATTCCACTTCATGATTGTGTCCCACTTGTTGTTGATTCTTCACAAAAAATACAGTTTTATATCTTTATGTTTGAAGCCTGAAATGTGGCAAAAGGTCGCAAAGTTCAAGGGGGCCGAATACTTTCGCAAGGCACTGTAATTCATACCCCTTGACCCATTCCATGTTATGTTGTCTTATAGCCTGAATTCAAAATTAATTAAAATTTTAAAAAATCTCACCCATCTACACAACACACCCCATAATGACAAAGTGAAAACATGTTTTTAGATTTTTTTGCAAATGTTGGGAAAACGAAATACTAAAACACCTCTACTTGCGTTGGCTGGCCACTTTAATAAATGGAACACTAGTCACTTTAAAAATGTTTACATATTTTGCATTACTCATCTCATATGTATATACTGTATCCTATTCTATTCTACTGTATCTTAGTCTCTGACATTGCTCGTTCATGTATTTATATATTCTTAATTCCATTCATTTTCTTAGACTTGTGTGTATTGTGTATATGTTGTTAGATATTACTTGTTAGATATTACTGCACTGTTGGAGCTTTTCGCTACACCTGCAATAACATTGCTAAACATGTGTATGTGACCAATAAAGTTTGATTTGATTTCTACATCTATCCACATTATTCTTTTTTAAATTCTTTATGCTCTGTCAAGTTGGTTGTTGATCATTGCTAGACAGCCATGTTCAAGTCTTGCCATAGATTTTCAAGCCGATTTAAGTAAAACTGTAACTAGGCCACTCAGGAACATTCAGGGTTGTCTCTTGGTAAGCAACTCCACTGTATATTTGGCCTTGTGTTTTAGGTTATTGTGCTGCTGAAATATTAATTTGTCTCTCCCAGTGTCTGTTGGAAAGCAGGTTTTTCTCTAGGATTTTGCCTGTGCTTAGCTCAATTCCGTTTCTTTTTATCGTAAAAAACTCCCTAGTCCTTGCCGATGACAAGCATTCCCATAACATGATGCAGAAACCACCATGCTTAAAAATATGAGCGGTACTCAATAATGTGTTGTGTTGGATTTGCCCCAAACAATGGTTTGTATTCAGGACATTTTATTGCCACATTCTTAGCAGTTTTACTTTAGTGCCTTATTGCAAACAGGATGCATGTTTTGGAATATTTTTTATTCTGTACAGGCTTCCTTCTTTCACAGTCATTTAGGTTTGTATTGTGGAGTAACTACAATCTTGTTCATCCATCTTCAGTTTTCTCCTATCACTGCCATTAAACTCTGTTTTAAAGTCAACTTTGGTGTCATGGTGAAATCCCTGAGTGGTTTCCTTCCTCCACAGCAACTGAGTAAGAGGTAGTGGCAGAGGCGACCCATCATTCAGGGTTTTTGGGTCTGTTTTGCATGTTATTTTGGCATTAATACGTGTCACATATTAGTTCGCAAACAATGTTAAAACAAATCATTGAGTTAATAAAACCGCATACAATCATTATGCTTTTTGCTTTCTTGGGCAAGGCAGCTCCAAAATGCAGGTGTTTCAGCCTAGGTCAGTGCTATCTGTGGTGGTGGGGCAGCCAGTGCAAAATACAACGTGTAGGGGTTGGTAATGTTCTCAAGTTGTGCGGTGATTGGCTCAATGTTCTGTCACTCATGGGGACACAACGTCGCTGAAACATCTACCGGGTGTATAAGAAAATTCAAGTCCCTTGGGTGCTGCCATAGATTTATATTAGAAGTGCCTATCCAAGAAGACTCAAGGTCATTGGCCACAGATAGAAATACTTAAAATCACGTTATATCTACCGTTGCTTTGATTGGACTGATGTCAACATCATACTTTCAAAATCTTAGCTAGCAAGTTAGACAAGCAGTCATCATCATGAATCAAGTCGACAATCTACTGGCAAATCCTTTTCAATCCTTGTCATATGAGGAGAAATTATACATAAAACGTATCGGTGCTCATCAGCCATTGGACATAAACATTACACAACAAGTTGGAAATCGCAAATTCAACAATGTGTGGTTTGGAAGGAATCAGTGGCAAACTGCAATTGTTGCAAAGCAATCACTAGCCTGCTATTCAGTGGAGAGGGTGTGTGGTCCAAGTCTGGGTTTAAGGGTCTCTTTTCCAAGCTTAAAAGGATAAACATTCACATGTGGTAGCAGTTGATGTTATTCTTAAATAACACAGACCCCAAAGCAAATCAGGGGGAGGAAAGTAGGTTTATTCAAATAGGATAAATCATAGATGTTATGCTGAGAGGTAGATGGCAGATGTTCATGCTCCCCTGTCCTCAGTGATACTCTCTCAGTGATTCTCCCCACAGAACAAATGAACAGGATGTAATTTATAACCCAGCCCTAGCCTGTGGTTGACCAATTAGAATTCTTAGCAATAAAACTGTACCAATGGCCAAATAACACGCATCTTATTTCAAACTCAATATATAGACACATACCTCCCATGTCTCTGCATTAATCCCCTATTACAGAAAAAACACTATTTCCATTGATGGTTAGTACTCCATTGACTTGTGGTCTTCTGTCTCTGCATTGTATATTTATCTTTGGAATATTCTTATACTCCCCCTAGACCATTTAAAAAATAAATATACTTAAAACATATTTTTAGAAAACAATTGAAAACATAAAAAAATAGACAGTCTAAAAAACATTAGCAGTAAGCATAAAATAATTCTATAAAACATTTACATTTAAGTCATTTAGCAGACGCTCTTATCCAGAGCGACTTACAAATTGACACAAAGGACATATTCTACTTGCTTTTACGATAATAAATATTTGTCAATCAAAGTTATAGAAAATAAGTATTAACAGGTGTAATAATGATGTCCCTTACAGTTACTACCACATCCTGTATTAGGAGGAAGCTCACAAAAAAATAAAAGTGACCAGCTCCTCCACATCAGTATCAGTCTCATATAGATAACTATTAGAAATTATGTTCTGACAGTCTGCAAGTAGTGAGAAATTCTTCCGTTCCACTGGTTGCACTTCACCAGTGATCTTGTATCGTTTCAGGTACAGTCCTTGAATGGAAGGATATTGCTTCAGCTTCAGACTGTAGATTCTCATAACCTGTAACGAAGGAAACAAAAAAGTGAACGCAACATGTCCTAATTTTCAGGAAAAAGTTGGACATTTCACCTAGATATCCATAATATGATGACTGCAATGTACAACATAGAAGCTTATCAGGTTCTGATCATCTTACTATGCTTTTTCACCTGAGATTGGCCCCCGATTGCTAATCAATCAGTTCTTTATTCTCCAGGCTTTGCTTTGTCATCAAAATGTGCAACCTTGCAAACATGTATCCATCGTGATGTTCCCCTGACTTCTACTGCTGACCTCGTTATGAGCAAAACTTGATAAGGACCTTCCCATTTTGTCCCTAATGTGTCTGTTACATATTTTTTTACCATCACCGACTTTCCTGGTACTACGTCATGTCCTCCTCTCGGGACTTATTTCCCTGGCCTCTTTTACTTGTCTGTCTGCTTCCCCTACTGCATTAGTGAGTTGCTTTTCTCAAGTATAACGTATCTGGTAGTGGCATTGCTCGACCTGTGACAATCTCAAACGGACTCAATCCTGTGGTTGTATTATGTGTTGTCCGTATAATACATAATATGGTAGGCAATACATCTGGCCATGCCATCCCTTCTTGATGCATCTTTGAAAGTCTCTCTTTCAAAACTAAATTGGTGCGTTCTACCTGTCCACTAGATTGAGGATGATAAGGGCAGTGTAGTTGCCAGTCTATGTTCAGAAGATGAGCTACATCCTGATTGTGAAATGAGTGCCTTGGTCAGAATCTACTTGTTCCGGAAATCCCCATCGGGGAATGATTTCTCAAATCAGAATTTTAGCTGTGTGTTGTGCAGTTCCTTTCTTAGTAGGGTAGGCTTCAACCCATCATGATAAACTATTCAAATAAACTATTAATGTAAAGGATATCTTAATTTCCTTTACATTTGGGCAGCATGATATAATCAAGCTGTAGATGTCTGAAGGGTCCTGGTGGGGCAGGCGCTCGTCATGTCTGTACTTTCACTAGTCCCTTGGTGTTGTTTTCCATACAAATGTTGCAATTCACTTCAACAGCCTTAGCCTCTTTCCACACACCTGGATTCCACCAATGTGTCCCAAAGAGTGGATCTGTGTCACCAAGTAGGGTAAGAGTGCATTTGGTGCTACACATCTCAGGTTGTATTTCCACACACCTTCTTCACTGAGTTTGCATCCTGCAGCCATCCATTCCCAAACTTAATCTTTTGGTGCACTGCTTTGCATATCTCTAATGTGTTGCAATCTGTCCAAGTGGTATCTCCTAATCAGTTTAGGTGACAGTGTTCTCTTGGCAGCCGCCTTGGCAGCTCTGTCAGCCAAATCATTACCTTTAGTCTCATTTGTAAAGATTCTTCCATGTGCTTCCAATTTTAAAATTGCAACTTGTCCAGGTAACTGGAGAGCATTCAGTAGAGCCATCACCCCTGGTCCATTATTCACAGGAGAGCATTCAGTAGAGCCATCACCTCTGGTCCATTCTTCACAGGAGCTCCCAGTTATGTTATGAATCCTCTGTTTTTCCATATTTGTCCAAAATCATGGGTAACACCAAAAGCATACCTTGAGTCTGTGTAGATATTAGCTGTTTTTCCTTCAGCTTGTTTACATGCTTCTGTCAAAGCCACCAATTCTGCAAACCTGTGCTGATGTTCCTGCAGATAACGTGCCTGTCACTATCACATTGTCCATTGTAGCAACTGCCCAGCCTGCCATCCTCACACCCCTCTCTAAAATGCTTGAACCGTCTGTGTAAAAGATCAACTCTGGGTTTTCCAATGGATGACTCTTAGTAAACCCATCAGAGAGCAGATCCAAAACCAACTCACAACAGTCGTGTTCAAGTAATGTGGTATCTGGAGGAAGCATCAGAGTAGCTGGATTACATGGTGTGCCACGTTGTATGATGATGTAAGGAGCCTCCACTACTTTAGTAGCAGCCATAGCTTTCTTTGCTAGCACACTGGTTCCATATCCAAAGTTCCCCACTCATTTTTCTTTGTAGTCCAAATAACATCAAAGCCTAAAATAGGTTGTTCAAATGAGCCTATCCACACCCCTGCACCAGTTGTCATTGGACAAATAGAAATTGATGTTGCTCTCATCTTCTTGCCGTGTCCTGAGGACATATGTTTTGCATAAGATATGGGCAATACAGTGACTTCAGCACCCGTAGATACTAAAGAATATACTGCAAAGTTGTTAACCATCATGTTCACATATATTTCATCCAATTTCATATTTACACCAGCTGAGATGGGACGTAAAGAGGAGGTCTACTAGTTTCCCTCCACAGAATCCAGCAAACTGGATGCTGAGCCGCGAAGAGCTTCTTACATTTCTGCATCAACATTGTGTTATTGGGGGGCCCCCCTGGGTGGTGCAGTGGTCTAGGGCACAGCATCACAGTGCTAACTGTGCCATCAGAGACTCTGGGTTTGAGCCCAGGCTCTGTTGCAGCCGGCCGTGACCGGGAGGTCCACAATTGGCCTAGCGTCGTCCAGGTTAGGGAGGGTTTGGGCGGTAGGGTTTGTCTCATTTGTCTCTAGCAACTCCTGTGGCGGGCCAGGTTGCCAGTTGCACTGTTTTTCCTCTGACACATTAGTGCGGCTGGCTTCCGGGTTAAGAACCAGTGCGGCTTAGTTGGGTTGTGTTTCGGAGGACGCATGGCTTTCGACCTTCGTCTCTCCTGAGCCCGTACAGGAGTTGTAGCGATAAGACAAGATAGTAGCTACCAAAACAATTATTTTGCCTTAGACGAAACTTGCTTCTCCTGGCCATTCCTCATAAGAACACGTTTTCTTTTCCGACATTCTCATTGCCAGTGACCAGAAATCCTGCAATAATGACAAACACCAGGTTTCTCTTCTGCTGAATGAATAATGTTGTTGGTTTCACTCAGAACCTGCACAACTCTGATAACAGCCGGTTTATTATGTTGATTGATGTCTCTGTCCAGTAGTGACAACCTGTCGATGATGTTGCCGTAGTTTTGTCTCTCAGTCATTAGTTGTGGAAACAAAAGTTTTTCGCAAATCATCATGTATGGATTGCATCAGCTGATGAGTGATTGCCCCCTTTTTGGAGGAATTGAGTGTATCTTCATCTTCCATGTCAGGTAACCCACTGTGTCTAACCACCTCTGCTTTCTACCTTTCTTCAAATTCAACAAACGGTTTGTTTGGTTCTTCTCTCCCCAATTGGTCGTTGCATTGGTCGGACCCTTAATGAAAACATGTATGGCTCTCCATCCATCGGCCACATCTTGCTCTTCACCACCCACAGCTCTATAAACCTTTTCTTCAAGTACACCATGTTCACGGTTGTTCAAAACAATGGCTAAGAACTGTAACCCATCATACGGATGTAGATTGTAGAGTTTCTTCTAATGCTTCAAATGGTCCCACGTTTTCATACCCACTTTTCAAGGATGTTTCAAAGATTTCGACCATCCTACTGTTTTGGAGATGCTGATTTATGTGTGATTACTGTCACCGGTGGGTTTGTCTTTACCACCTTTTACAGCCAGTGTTCTGGTTGGCCTAAGACATCGTTCGTCATCGCTGTCAGTATCTGTTGACTCAAAGCCAGGCAGTGCTGACCAGATGCTTGAAACCCGATCATCCTTGAGCAACTCAGCCTGAGGGTGGATTGAAGGAACAAAGGGTCCTCCACATGTTGGAGCCAAGTCTGGTTTTATGACCCTTGCCTGTAATTGTTGAATTTCTTCTTTCAAGGTTTTGATCTGTCCACCAAGAGTTTCCAAACCTTCTTTATCTCTCTGCAATGTCCTGTCATGATTCTCCAGAAATAATTTCTCATCCCGGTTTCTTACTTCGGCTAATACAGTTAAAGACCTTTGTGTCGTTGTCAAGGAATTAGACATTCTCTGTACTTTTCCCCAAGCTTTTTATATATCAGAATAAAAATAAAATAAACATTTTACCTTTATTTATTCAGGTTTGTTCTCATTGAGATAATATCTCTTTTATAAGAGAGACCTGGTCCAATAGCAGCAGGGGGAACAACATTTCAGAAAAAACAACCTACATACACTAACACAACATTAAACAAAACCATAAACACACATACAGTACAACAATGACATATTACATTAAAAACACAAACATCTTAACTAAAAAAAGCTGGCTTAAAAACAATTACACTATTCTATGATATATACATCGATCAAGTGTTTAAACTCCGACAATGAAACTAGATCATCACATTTTTGCAACGAATGTCGTCGGGAGAAGGAGAAGAGGACCAAGGTGCAGCTTGGTAATTATTCAACATGCGGTTAATAAATATGAACACTTGACCAAAAACAACAAACGAACAGTTCTGCAAGGTACAAAAAAGAAAACAACTACCCACAAACACAGGTGGGAACAGACTACCTAAGTATGGTTCTCACTCAGAGACAACGATTGACAGCTGCCTCTGATTGAGAACCATACCAGGCCAAACACATAGAAATACAAAACACAGAACAAAACATAGAAATTAAAAACATAGAATGCCCATCCCGACTCACGCCCTGACCAAACCAAAATAGAGACATAAAAAAGGAACTAAGGTCAGGACGTGACAATTTTAAAATGTTAAGGAGAGAATTCCAGGACCACGGTGCTAAAACTAAAACTATTTCTACCATTACCTGTTCTAATTTTTGGTACTTTTAGAAGCAAATCAGAATGGGACCGTAATTTATATTTATTTACTGACCTGACTAAAAAAGAACAGAGATAAAATGGCATTTTTAACCAAAATGGCCTTATAAATCAGTGTATACCAGTGTTTAAGCCTACACAAGGTCAATGATGACCAGCCGACAGTAATGCACCTTGTACCAGCTCCTTCCTGGCCTCAAAAGAAAAACAAGCCTTATGCCGGAAATAAAATCCTATTTTCAGCTTGAGCTTCCTTATCAAGTTCTCTACATGCCCAGTGAAGCTCAGCTTATCATCAACCCACACACCCAAACATTTGTAGACTTTAACTTGCTCTATAGTATGTCCAGCCAATGTAACAATGACATGTTTGTAACATGCCTGGCATTGGAAAATACCATGCATTTTGTTTTACCCGAATTTAGAATCATACAAATTCTGTTGTAAGATGTTAAATCTTACATGATAATCTTACGATATGATTGAGGTCAGGGTTTTGTGATGGCCACTCCAATACATTGACTTTGTTGTCCTTAAGACATTTTGCCACAACTTTGGAAGTATGCTTGGGATTGTTGTCCATTTGGAAGACCCATTTGCGACCAAGCTTTAACTTCCTGACTGATGTCTTGAGATGTTGCTTCAATATAGCCACATTATTTTCCCTCTCTCATGATGCCATCTATTTTGTGAAGTGCACCTGTACCTCCTGCGGCAAAGCACCCCACAAAATGATGCTGCCACCCACATGCTTCGCGGTTGGGATGGTGTTCTTCGGCTTACAAGCCTCCCCCTTTTTCCTCCAACATAACAATGGTCATTGTGGCCAAACAGTTCTATTTTTGTTTCGTCAGACCAGAGGCCATTTCTCCATAAAGTATGATCTTTGTCCCCATGTGCAGTTGCAAACCGTAGTCTGGCTTTTTTTTATGGTAGTTTTGGAGCAGTGGCTTCTTCCTTGCTGAGGGCCTTTCAAGTTATGTCGATTTAGGACTCGTTTTACTGTGGATATAGATACTTTGTACCGGTTTCCTCCAGCATCTTCACAAGGTCCTTTGCTGTTATTCTGGGATTGATTTGCACTTTTCGCACCAAAGTACGTTCATCTGAAAACAAGACTCCCTAAATTTTATCAGCATATCGATTGCTCAACCAGGGGTGGAAAAACCTTGGATCATTGTTACTCTAACTTCCGCGACGCATATAAGGCCCTGCCCCGCCCCCCTTTTGGAAAAGCTGACCACGACTCCATTGTGTTGATCCCTGCCTACAGACAGAAACTAAAACAACGCTGGTCCGACTAAGCTGACTCCACACTCCAAGACTGCTTCCATCACGTGGACTGGGATATGTTTCGTATTGCGTCAGTGAACAATATTGACGAATACGCTGATTCGGTGTGCGAGTTCATTAGAACATGCGTTGAAGAGGTCGTTCCCATAGCAACGATTAAAACATTCCCTAACCAGAAACCGTGGATTGATGGCAGCATTCGCGTGAAACTGAAAGCGCGAACCACTGCTTTTAATCAGGGCAAGGTGTCTGGTAACATGACCGAATACAAACAGTGCAGCTATTCCCTCCGCAAGGCTATCAAACAAGCTAAGCGTCAGTACAGAGACAAAGTAGAATCTCAATTCAACGGCTCAGACACAAGAGGCATGTGGCAGGGTCTACAGTCAATCACAGACTACAGGAAGAAAGTCAGCCCCGTCACGGACCAGGATGTCTTGCTCCCAGGCAGACTAAATAACTTTTTTGCCCGCTTCGAGGACAATACAGTGCCACTGACACGGCCTGCAACGGAAACGTGCGGTCTCTCCTTCACTGCAGCCGAGGTGAGTAAGACATTTAAACGTGTTAACCCTCACAAGGCTGCAGGCCCAGACGGCATCCCCAGCCGCGCCCTCAGAGAATGCGCAGACCAGCTGGCCGGTGTGTTTACGGACATATTCAATCAATCCCTACACCAGTCTGCTGTTCCCACATGCTTCAAGAGGGCCACCATTGTTCCTGTTCCCAAGAAAGCTAAGGTAACTGAGCTAAACGACTACCGCCCCGTAGCACTCACTTCCGTCATCATGAAGTGCTTTGAGAGAATAGTCAAGGACCATATCACCTCCACCCTACCTGACACCCTAGACCCACTCCAATTTGCTTACCGCCCAAATAGGTCCACAGACGATGCAATCTCAACCACACTGCACACTGCCCTAACCCATCTGGACAAGAGGAATACCTATGTGAGAATGCTGTTCATCGACTACAGCTCGGCATTCAACACCATAGTACCCTCCAAGCTCGTCATCAAGCTCTGGGAGACCCTGGGTCTCGACCCCGCCCTGTGCAACTGGGTACTGGACTTCCTGACGGGCCGCCCCCAGGTGGTGAGGGTAGGCAACAACATCTCCTCCCCGCTGATCCTCAACACTGGGGCTCCACAAGGGTGCGTTCTGAGCCCTCTCCTGTACTCCCTGTTCACCCACGACTGCGTGGCCACGCACGCCTCCAACTCAATCATCAAGTTTGCGGACGACACAACAGTGGTAGGCTTGATTGCCAACAACAACGAGACGGCCTACAGGGAGGAGGTGAGGGCCCTCGGAGTGTGGTGTCAGGAAAATAACCTCACACTCAACGTCAACAAAACTAAGGAGATGATTGTGGACTTCAGGAAACAGCAGAGGGAACACCTCCATATCCACATCGATGGAACAGTAGTGGAGAGGGTAGCAAGTTTTAAGTTCCTCGGCATACACATCACAGACAAACTGAATTGGTCCACTCACACAGACAGCATCGTGAAGAAGGCGCAGCAGCGCCTCTTCAACCTCAGGAGGTTGAAGAAATTCGTCTTGTCACCAAAAGCACTCACAAACTTCTACAGATGCACAATCGAGAGCATCCTGGCGGGCTGTATCACCGCCTGGTACGGCAACTGCTCCGCCCTCAACCGTAAGACTCTCCAGAGGGTAGTGAGGTCTGCACAATGCATCACCGGGGGCAAACTACCTGCCCTCCAGGACACCTACACCACCCGATGTTACGGGAAGGCCATAAAGATCATCAAGGACAACAACCACCAGAGCCACTGCCTGTTCACCCCGCTATCATCCAGAAGGCGAGGTCAGTACAGGTGCATCAAAGCTGGGACCGAGAGACTGAAAAACAGCTTCTATCTCAAGGCCATCAGACTGTTAAACAGCCACCACTAACATTGAGTGGCTGCTGCCAACACACTGACACTGACTCAACTCCAGCCACTTTAATAATGGGAATTGATGGGAAATGATGTAAATATATCACTAGCCACTTTAAACAATGCTACCTTATGTAATGTTACTTACCCTACATTATTCATCTCATATGCATACGTATATACTGTACTCTATATCATCGACTGCATCCTTATGTAATACATGTATCACTAGCCACTTTAACTATGCCACTTTGTTTACATACCCATTTCATATGTATATACTGTACTCGACACCATCTACTGTATCTTGCCTATGCTGCTCTGTACCATCACTCATTCATATATCCTTATGTACATATTCTTTATCCCCTTACACTGTGTATAAGACAGTAGTTTTGGAATTGTTAGTTAGATTACTTGTTGGTTATTACTGCATTGTCGGAACTAGAAGCACAAGCATTTCGCTACACTCGCATTAACATCTGCTAACCATGTGTATGTGACAAATTTGATTTGATTTGATTTAGGAGGCAGAACGCGTCTCATTCCTGAGCGGTATGATGGCTGCGTGGTCCCATGGTGTTTATACTTGCATACTATTGTTTGTACAGATGAACGTGGTACCTTCAGGTGTTTGGAAATGGCTCCCAAGGATGAACCAGACTTCTACAAAATGTTTTCTGAGGTGTTGGCTGATTTCTTTTGATTTTCCCATGATGTCAAACAAAGAGGCACTGAGTTTGAAGGTAGGCCTTGAAATACATACACAGGGACACCTCGAATTGACTCAAATTATGTCAAGTCGCCTATTAGAAGATACTGAAGCCATGACATTTTTTTCTGGAATTTTCCAAGCTGTTTAAAGGCGCAGTTAACTTAGTGTATGTAAACTTCTGACCCACTGGAATTGTGATACAGTGAATTATATGTGAAATAATCTGTCTGTAAACAATTGTTGGAAAAATTACTTTATAAATTAAGTCCTAACCGACTTGCCAAACCTATAATTTGTTCACAATTTGTGGAGTGGTTGAAAAACTAGTATATATATATACCTTTTAATAGAGAACTTGAACCCCTATAATAGAGAACAAATAAAACAGTGGACTCAAACCCCTATACATCACTGGATTTAACAAAAGGACTCAACCCTTATATTGACTCAAACCCTATATCATGGAAACAAAAGGACTCAAACCCCCTATACATCACTGGATTTAACAAAATGACTCAACTGGATTTAACAAAGGACTCAACCCTTATATAGAGGACTCAAACCCTATACATCACTGGATTTAACAAAATGACTCAACCCTTATATAGAGGACTCAAACCCCACTGGATTTAACAAAAGGACTCACATCACTGGATTTAACAAAACTCAACCCTGACTCAACCCTTATACTGGAGACTCAACCCTTATATAGAGGACTCAAACCCCTATACATCACTGGATTTAACAAAAGGACTCAACCCTTATATAGAGGACTCAAACCCCTATACATCACTGGATTTAACAAAAGGACTCAACCCTTATATAGAGGACTCAAACCCCTATACATCACTGGATTTAACAAAAGGACTCAACCCTTATATAGAGGACTCAAACCCCTATACATCACTGGATTTAACAAAAGGACTCAACCCTTATATAGAGGACTCAAACCCCTATACATCACTGGATTTAACAAAAGGACTCAACCCTTATATAAAAAATGGACTCAAACCCCTATACATCACTGGATTTAACAAAACTCAACCCTTATATAGGACTCAACATCACTGGATTTAACAAAAGGACTCAACCCTTATATAGAGGACTCAAACCCCTATACATCACTGGATTTAACAAAAGGACTCAACCCTTATATAGAGGACTCAAACCCCTATACATCACTGGATTTAACAAAAGGACTCAACCCTTATATAGAGGACTCAAACCCCTATACATCACTGGATTTAACAAAAGGACTCAACCCTTATATAGAGGACTCAAACCCCTATACATCACAGATATCTATCACTTATTCCATGCATTTATTTTAACCTAATTTGGATATTTTAAACTTATATTGGTCTAGACTCACCCGGCACTTCTGCCATCAATCAGGAGATTAAGAGTTGACTCTCCCAAGGTGGGTGGTGCTCAGCCTTCACTCTTTCTTCTGGATCAACACACCGTTGGGTTTTTCTTGTTGTTCAGACCAATTCACACGGTCACGACACCAAATGTTAGCAGCTGATGTTATTATTTTATTACACTGACCCCAAAGCAAATCAGGAGGAGGAAAATTGGTTTATTCAAATAGGATAAATCAAAGATATTATGCTGAGAGGTAGATGGCAGATGTTCATGCTCCCGTGTCCTCCCCACAGAACAAATGAACAGGATGTAGTTTATAACCCAGCCCTAGCCTGTGGTTGACCAATTAGAATTCCATGCAATAAAACTGTGCCAATGGCCAAATAACACGCATCCTATTTCAAACTCAATATATAGACACATTCCACCCATGTCTCTGCATTAATCCCCTATTAAAGAAAAAACTCCCTTTCCATTGATGGTTAGTACTCCATTGGCTTGTGGTCTTCTGTCTCTGCATTGTGTATTTATCTTCAAAATATTCTTATAAGTGCAACACGATGGGCCAGAAAATGTTGAGTACATTGACCATGCTGTCATTCCAGCTTTCAAAACAACTGGAGGCTCGGAAGTGGGAAATCCGCACCTTTGGGGGGCGCTCTGGTATCCCTCCTCAGAGAGCCTCTTTATGTCTCTATTTGGTTTGGTCAGGGTGTGATTTGGGTGGGCTTTCTATGTTCTATATTTCTAGGTTTTGTATGTTTTGGCTGGGTATGATTCTCAATTAGGGACAGCTGTCTATCGTTGTCTCTGATTGGGAATCATACTTAGGCAACCTTTCCCACATGTTTGTGGGTAATTATTTTCTGTTTTGTATTTCTGCACTTGACAGAACTGTTAAGTTCTGATCCCTCCACCTCCTCTAACCTACACTGGTATCCCTCTACCTCCTCTCCCCTACACAGGTATCCTTCTACCTCCTCTCCCCTACACAGGTATCCCTCTACCTCCTCTCCCCTACACTGGTATCCCTCCACCTCCTCTCCCCTTACACTGGGATCCCTCCACCTCCTCTCCTCTACACTGGTATCCCTCCACCTCCTTTTCTCTACACAGGTATCCCTCCACCTCCTCTCCCCTACACTGGAATCCCTCCACTTCCTTTTCTCTGCACTGGTATCCCTCCACCTCCTCTCCCCTACACTGGTATCCCTCCATTCCCTTTCACTACACTGGTATCCCTCCACCTCCTTTTATCTACACTGGTATCCCTCCACCTCCTCTCCCCATACACTGGCATCCCTCCACTTCCTTTTCTCTACACCAGCATCTCTCCACCTCCTCTCCCCTACACTGGTACCCCTCCACCTCCTATCCCTCTACACTGGTATCCCTCCACCTCCTCTCAATCTACACTGGTATCCCTCCAGCTCCCCTTCCCCTACACTGGTATCCCTCCACCTCCTTTTCACTACACTGGTATCCCGCCACCTCCTCTCCCCTTACACTGGTATCCCTCCACCTCCTTTTCACTACACTGGTATCCCTCCACCTCCTTTTCACTGCACTGGTATCCCTCCACCTCCTTTTCACTACACTGGTATCCCTCCATCTCCTTTTCACTACACTGGTATCCCTTCACCTCCTATCCCCCTACACTGGTATCCCTCCACCTCCTCTCCCCTACACTGGTATCCCTCCACCTCCTCTCCCCTACACTGGTATCCCTCCACTTCATTTTCTCTACACTGGTATCCCTCCACCTCCTCTCCCCTACACTGGCATCCCTCCACCTCCTTTTCTCTACACTGCTATCCCCCCACCTCCTCTCCCCTACACTGGTATCCCTCTACCCCCTCTCTCCTACACTGGTATCCCTCTACCTCCTCTCCCCTACACTGGTATCCCTCCACCTCCTCCCCTTACACTGGTATCCCTCCACCTCCTTTTCTCAACACTGGTATCCCTCCACCTCATCTCCCCTACACTGGTATCCCTCCACCTCCTTTTCTCTACACTGGCATCCCTCCACCTCCTCTCCCCCTACACTGGGATCCCTCTACCTCCTCTCCCCTACACTGGTATCCCTCCACCTCCTCTCCCCTACACAGGTATCCCTCCACCTCCTCTCCCCTACACTGGTATCCCTCTACCTCCTCTCCCCTACACTGGTATCCCTCTACCTCCTCTCCCCTACACTGGTATCCCTCCACCTCCTCTCCCCTACACTGGTATCCCTCCACCTCCTCTCCCCTACACTGGTATCCCTCCACCTCCTTTCCCCTTACACTGGTATCCCTCCACCTCCTTTTCTCTACACTGGTATCCCTCCACCTCATCTCCCCTACACTGGTATCCCTCCAACTCCTTTTCTCTACACTGGCATCCCTCCACCTCCTCTCCCCCAACACTGGGATCCCTCCACCTCATCTCCCCTACACTGGTATCCCTCCACCTCCTTTTCTCTACACTGGCATCCCTCCACCTCCTCTCCCCCGACACAGGTATCCCTCCACCTCATCTCCCCTACAATGGTATCCCTCCACCTCCATTTCTCTACACTGCTATCCCCCCCACCTCCTCTCCCCTACACTGGCATCCTCCACCTCCTTTTCTCTACACTGCTATCCCCCACCTCCTCTCCCCTACACTGGTATCCCTCTACCCCTCTCTCCTACACTGGTATCCCTCTACCTCCTCTCCCCTACACTGGTATCCCTCCACCTCCTCTCCCCTACACTGGTATCCCTCCACCTCCTTTTCTCAACACTGGTATCCCTCCACCTCATCTCCCCTACACTGGTATCCCTCCACCTCCTTTTCTCTACACTGGCATCCCTCCACCTCCTCTCCCCCTACACTGGGATCCCTCTATCTCCTCTCCCCTACACTGGTATCCCTCCACCTCCTCTCCCCTACACAGGTATCCCTCCACCTCCTCTCCCCTACACTGGTATCCCTCTACCTCCTCTCCCCTACACAGGTATCCCTCTACCTCCTCTCCCCTACACAGGTATCCCTCTACCTCCTCTCCCCTACACTGGTATCCCTCCACCTCCTCTCCCCTACACTGGTATCCCTCCACCTCCTTTTCTCTACACTGCTATCACTCCACCTCCTCTCCCCTACACTGGTATCCCTCTACCTCCTCTCCCCTACACTGGTATCCCTCCACCTCCTTTCCCCTTACACTGGTATCCCTCCACCTCCTTTTCTCTACACTGGTATCCCTCCACCTCATCTCCCCTACACTGGTATCCCTCCAACTCCTTTTCTCTACACTGGCATCCCTCCACCTCCTCTCCCCCAACACTGGGATCCCTCCACCTCATCTCCCTACACTGGTATCCCTCCACCTCCTTTCCCCTTACACTGGTATCCCTCCACCTCCTTTTCTCTACACTGGTATCCCTCCACCTCATCTCCCCTACACTGGTATCCCTCCACCTCCTTTTCTCTACACTGGCATCCCTCCACCTCCTCTCCCCCGACACAGGTATCCCTCCACCTCATCTCCCCTACAATGGTATCCCTCCACCTCCTTTTCTCTACACTGGTATCCCTCCACCTCCTTTTCTCTACACTGGTATCCCTCCACCTCCTCTCCCCTACACTGGTATCCCTCCACCTCCTTTTCTCTACACTGGTATCCCTCCACCTCCTCTCCCCTACACTGGTATCCCTCCACCTCCTTTTCTCTACACAGGTATCCCTCCACCTCCTCTCCCCTACACTGGCATCCCTCCACTTCCTTTTCTCTACACTGGTATCCCTCCACCTCCTCTCCCCTACATTGGTATCCCTCCATTCCCTTTCACTACACTGGTATCCCTCCACCTCCCTTTCACTACACTGGTATCCCTCCACCTCCTTTTCTCTACACTGGTATCCCTCCACCTCCTCTCCCCTACACTGGCATCCCTCCACCTCCTTTTCTCTACACTGGTATCCCTCCACCTCATCTCCCCTTACACTGGTATCCCTCCACCTCCTCTCAATCTACACTGGTATCCCTCCACCTCCTTTTCTCTACACTGCTATCACTCCACCTCCTCTCCCCTACACTGGTATCCCTCTACCTCCTCTCCCCTACACGGGTATCCCTCCACCTCCTTTCCCTTTACACTGGTATCCCTCCACCTCCTTTTCTCTACACTGGTATCCCTCCACCTCCTCTCCCCCTACATTGGTATCCCTCCACCTCCTCTCCCCCGACACTGGTATCCCTCCACCTCATCTCCCCTACTCTGGTATCCCTCCAACTCCTTTTCTCTACACTGGCATCCCTCCACCTCCTCTCCCCCAACACTGGGATCCCTCCACTTCATCTCCCCTACACTGGTATCCCTCCACCTCCTTTTCTCTACACTGGCATCCCTCCACCTCCTCTCCCCCTACACTGGTACCCCGCCACCTCCTCTCCCCTTACATTGGTATCCCTCCACCTCCTTTTCACTACACTGGTATCCCTCCATCTCCTTTTCACTACACTGGTATCCCTCCAACTCCTCTCCCCCTACACTGGTATCCCTCCACCTCCTCTCCCCTACACTGGTATCCCTCCACCTCATCTCCCCTACAATGGTATCCCTCCACCTCCTTTTCTCTACACTGGTATCCCTCCACCTCCTTTTCTCTACACTGGTATCCCTCCACCTCCTCTCCCCTACACTGGTATCCCTCCACCTCCTTTTCTCTACACAGGTATCCCTCCACCTCCTCTCCCCTACACTGGCATCCGTCCACCTCCTTTTCACTACACTAGTATCCCTCCACCTCCTCTCCCGCTACACTGGTATCCCTCCATCTACTTTTCACTACATTGGTATCCCTCCACCTCCTTTTTACTACACTGGTATCCCTCCACCTCCCTTTCACTACACTGGTATCCCTCCATCTCCTTTTCACTACACTGGTATCCCTCCACCTCCCTTTCACTACACTGGTATCCCTCCATCTCCTTTTCACTACACTGGTATCCCTCCACCTCCTTTTCACTACACTGGTATCCCTCCACCTCCTTTTCACTACACTGGTATCCCTCCACTTCCTTTTCACTACACTGGTATCCCTCCACCTCCTTCCACTACACTCAACCTTTTTTCCCTCCCTACACTCACCCCCTCACTTCCTCCCTGCTCTACTCTCCCCCCTTTCCCTCCCTACACTCACCTCTCACTTCCTCCCTGCTCCACTCTCTCCCCTTTCCCTACCTCTCTCAACCCCTCACTTCCTCCCTGCTCCACTCTCTCCACTTTCCCCACCTCTCTCAACCCCTCACTTCCTCCCTGCTCCACTCTCTCCCCTTTCCCCACCTCTCTCAACCGCTCACTTCCTCCCTGCTCCACTCTCTCCCCTTTCCCCACCTCTCTCAACCCCTCACTTCCTCCCTGCTCCACTCTCTCCCCTTTCCCTACCTCTCTCAACCGCTCACTTCCTCCCTGCTCCACTCTCTCCCCTTTCCCTACCTCTCTCAACCCCTCACTTCCTCCCTGCTCCACTCTCTCCCCTTTCCCTACCTCTCTCAACCCCTCACTTCCTCCCTGCTCCACTCTCTCCCCTTTCCCTACCTCTCTCAACCCCTCACTTCCTCCCTGCTCCACTCTCTCAACCGCTCACTTCCTCCCTGCTCCACTCTCTCCCCTTTCCCTACCTCTCTCAACCCCTCACTTCCTCCCTGCTCCACTCTCTCCCCTTTCCCTACCTCTCTCAACCCCTCACTTCCTCCCTGCTCCACTCTCTCCCCTTTCCCTACCTCTCTCAACCCCTCACTTCCTCCCTGCTCCACTCTCTCCCCTTTCCCTACCTCTCTCACCCCCTCACTTCCTCCCTGCTCCACTCTCTCCCCTTTCCCTACCTCTCTCACCCCCTCCTCGACATCGCACTCTGTTCGCTTTCACAGAATTCATAGATTACCTGTAAAATACACACAACTTGTTGGTACATGTAATGACATTACTTTGGTACAAGTCTGAATGGAATGTGTTTGGGGCAAAGCCAAAATTGTATATTGAGGGGTGAATGTAAAAAGTACATCATTACACAACACAACAGAGTTTTGCCCAAAGACTGAAAAACATTTTATATGAATAAGTCTGCGTCTGGAATTTGTGTCCTAACCTTTACCCTCCATCCTGACCTCAGTCACTGTAGCTAGGCCCCTTTCTTGAATACGTTCCCGTTACTGGTGATGAGGACACTTCTGCTGAAGTCACAGGTTGCGTCCCAAATGGTACCCAGAGCTCTGTAGGCCCTGTAGGCTCTGGTCAAAAGTAGTGCACTACATAGAGAATAGGATGCCTTTTGGAACCATGCCCAGTGTGGGCTGTATGCTGGCCCTGACACAAACTGACTGAGTCACTCTACAAATTGTTCTTGGGCAGAAGGAAACACACCCTGTCTGGTCAGGACTGTACATCAACACCGCAGGTCCACTTTTGTCCCACTTTACAACGTGTCCAAACCTACAGTTCTGGTCCCACTTTACAACAAGTGTCCAAACCTACAGTTCTGGTCCCACTTTACAACAAGTGTCCAAACCTACAGTTCTGGTCCCACTTTACAACAAGTGTCCAAACCTACAGTTCTGGTCCCACTTTACAACAAGTGTCCAAACCTACAGTTCTGGTCCCACTTTACAACAAGTGTCCAAACCTACAGTTCTGGCCTCACTTTACAACAAGTGTCCAAACCTACAGTTCTGGTCCCACTTTACAACAAGTGTCCAAACCTACAGTTCTGGTCCCACTTTACAACAAGTGTCCAAACCTACAGTTCTGGTCCCACTTTACAACAAGTGTCCAAACCTACAGTTCTGGTCCCACTTTACAACAAGTGTCCAAACCTACAGTTCTGGTCCCACTTTACAACAAGTGTCCAAACCTACAGTTCTGGTCCCACTTTACAACAAGTGTCCAAACCTACAGTTCTGGTCCCACTTTACAACAAGTGTCCAAACCTACAGTTCTGGTCCCACTTTACAACAAGTGTCCAAACCTACAGTTCTGGTCCCACTTTACAACAAGTGTCCAAACCTACAGTTCTGGTCCCACTTTACAACAAGTGTCCAAACCTACAGTTCTGGTCCCACTTTACAACAAGTGTCCAAACCTACAGTTCTGGCCTCACTTTACAACAAGTGTCCAAACCTACAGTTCTGGTCTCACTTTACAACAAGTGTCCAAACCTACAGTTTTGGCCTCACTTTACAACGTGTCCAAACCTACAGTTCTGGTCTCACTTTACAACAATTGTCCAAACCTACAGTTCTGGTCTCACTTTACAACAATTGTCCAAACCTACAGTTCTGGTCCCACTTTACAACAAGTGTCCAAACCTACAGTTCTGGTCCCACTTTACAACAAGTGTCCAAACCTACAGTTCTGGCCCCACAGTTGTGGCAAACCTACAGTTCTGGTCCCACTTTACAACAAGTGTCCAAACCTACAGTTTGGTCTCACTTTACAACGTGTCCAAACCTACAGTTCTGGTCTCACTTTACAACAATTGTCCAAACCTACAGTTCTGGTCTCACTTTACAACGTGTCCAAACCTACAGTTCTGGCCTCACTTTACAACAAGTGTCCAAACCTACAGTTCTGGCCTCACTTTACAACAAACCTACAGTTCTGGTCTCACTTTACAACAAGTGTCCAAACCTACAGTTCTGGTCTCACTTTACAACAAGTGTCCAAACCTACAGTTCTGGTCTCACTTTACAACAAGTGTCCAAACCTACAGTTCTGGCCTCACTTTACAACAAGTGTCCAAACCTACAGTTCTGGCCTCACTTTACAACAAGTGTCCAAACCTACAGTTCTGGCCTCACTTTACAACAAGTGTCCAAACCTACAGTTCTGGCCTCACTTTACAACAAGTGTCAAACCTAGTTCTGGCCTCACTTTACAAAAGTGTCCAAACCTACAGTTCTGGCCTCACTTTACAACAAGTGTCCAAACCTACAGTTCTGGCCTCACTTTACAACAAGTGTCCAAACCTACAGTTCTGGCCTCACTTTACAACAAGTGTCCAAACCTACAGTTCTGGCCTCACTTTACAACAAGTGTCCAAACCTACAGTTCTGGCCTCACTTTACAACAAGTGTCCAAACCTACAGTTCTGGCCTCACTTTACAACAAGTGTCCAAACCTACAGTTCTGGTCTCACTTTACAACAAGTGTCCAAACCTACAGTTCTGGCCTCACTTTACAACAAGTGTCCAAACCTACAGTTCTGGCCTCACTTTACTTTACAAACCTAGTGTCCAAACCTACAGTTCTGGCCTCACTTTACAACAAGTGTCCAAACCTACAGTTCTGGTCTCACTTTACAACAATTGTCCAAACCTACAGTTCTGGTCTCACTTTACAACAAGTGTCCAAACCTACAGTTCTGGTCCCACTTTACAACAAGTGTCCAAACCTACAGTTCTGGTCCCACTTTACAACAAGTGTCCAAACCTACAGTTCTGGCCTCACTTTACAACAAGTGTCCAAACCTACAGTTCTGGCCTCACTTTACAACAAGTGTCCAAACCTACAGTTCTGGCCTCACTTTACAACAAGTGTCCAAACCTACAGTTCTGGCCTCACTTTACAACAAGTGTCCAAACCTACAGTTCTGGTCCCACTTTACAACGTGTCCAAACCTACAGTTCTGGTCTCACTTTACAACAAGTGTCCAAACCTACAGTTTTGGCCTCACTTTACAACGTGTCCAAACCTACAGTTCTGGTCTCACTTTACAACAATTGTCCAAACCTACAGTTCTGGTCCCACTTTACAACAAGTGTCCAAACCTACAGTTCTGGTCCCACTTTACAACAAGTGTCCAAACCTACAGTTCTGGCCTCACTTTACAACAAGTGTCCAAACCTACAGTTCTGGCCTCACTTTACAACAAGTGTCCAAACCTACAGTTCTGGTCCCACTTTACAACAAGTGTCCAAACCTACAGTTCTGGCCTCACTTTACAACAAGTGTCCAAACCTACAGTTCTGGTCCCACTTTACAACAAGTGTCCAAACCTACAGTTTTGGCCTCACTTTACAACAAGTGTCCAAACCTACAGTTCTGGCCTCACTTTACAACAAGTGTCCAAACCTACAGTTCTGGTCTCACTTCACAACAAGTGTCCAAACCTACTTCTGGCTCACACAACAAGTGTCCAAACCTACAGTTCTGGCCTCACTTTACAACAAGTGTCCAAACCTACAGTTCTGGCCTCACTTTACAACAAGTGTCCAAACCTACAGTTCTGGCCTCACTTTACAACAAGTGTCCAAACCTACAGTTCTGGTCCTCACTTTACAACAAGTGTCCAAACCTACAGTTTTGGCCCACTTTACAACAAGTGTCCAAACCTACAGTTCTGGCCTCACTTTACAACAAGTGTCCAAACCTACAGTTCTGGCCCCACTTTACAACAAGTGTCCAAACCTACAGTTCTGGTCTCACTTTACAACAAGTGTCCAAACCTACAGTTCTGGTCCCACTTTACAACAAGTGTCCAAACCTACAGTTCTGGCCTCACTTTACAACAAGTGTCCAAACCTACAGTTCTGGTCCCACTTTACAACAAGTGTCCAAACCTACAGTTCTGGCCTCACTTTACAACAAGTGTCCAAACCTACAGTTCTGGTCTCACTTTACAACAAGTGTCCAAACCTACAGTTCTGGTCCCACTTTACAACAAGTGTCCAAACCTACAGTTTTGGCCTCACTTTACAACAAGTGTCCAAACCTACAGTTCTGGTCCCACTTTACAACAAGTGTCCAAACCTACAGTTCTGGCCTCACTTTACAACAAGTGTCCAAACCTACAGTTCTGGTCCCACTTTACAACAAGTGTCCAAACCTACAGTTTTGGCCTCACTTTACAACAAGTGTCCAAACCTACAGTTCTGGCCTCACTTCACAACAAGTGTCCAAACCTACAGTTCGGGCCCCTCTTCAGCTCACAACAGGTGTCAAAAACCTGTGTATTTACATGGTTGCCGGTAGTTACAATTTAACAACCATGGATGTCGAACATTGTTATATTGTCTGTGGTAATAACAATGTAGGTACATACATTAGTCTGCTTACAATTGTTATTGCCTACATGTCCCCCCATGAAAATAAAACAATATCCTCTAAAATATGCTCAATATTTCTGTGTTCATTCAAGTCCAAACTATAACTCAGATCAAATTGCAATGCTCCTGCACCCATCCGGTAACAACATTTCCTTGACTTGGTATAAGTGACTTTACTCCCACTGTCCTGGAACGTTACAGACACAACACATTTATTATACATTCTGCTCTGCTTCTACTCTGTCTGACTAGACACTATGATGAAATCTGAACGTTACAGACGCATCACATTTATTATACATTCTGCTCTGCTTCTACTCTGTCTGACTAGACACTATGATGAAATCTGAACGTTACAGACGCATCACATTTATTATACATTCTGCTCTGCTTCTACTCTGTCTGACTAGACACTATGATGAAATCTGAACGTTACAGACGCATCACATTTATTATACATTCTGCTCTGCTTCTACTCTGTCTGACTAGACACTATGATGAAATCTGAACGTTACAGACGCAACACATTTATTATACATTCTGCTCTGCTTCTACTCTGTCTGACTAGACACTATGATGAAATCTGAACGTTACAGACGCAACACATTTATTATACATTCTGCTCTGCTTCTACTCTGTCTGACTAGACACTATGATGAAATCTGAACGTTACAGACGCAACACATTTATTATACATTCTGCTCTGCTTCTACTCTGTCTGACTAGACACTATGATGAAATCTGAACGTTACAGACGCAACACATTTATTATACATTCTGCTCTGCTTCTACTCTGTCTGACTAGACACTATGATGAAATCTCAACGTTACAGACGCAACACATTTATTATACATTCTGCTCTGCTTCTACTCTGTCTGACTAGACACTATGATGAAATCTGAACGTTACAGACGCAACACATTTATTATACATTCTGCTCTGCTTCTACTCTGTCTGACTAGACACTATGATGAAATCTGAACGTTACAGACGCAACACATTTATTATACATTCTGCTCTGCTTCTACTCTGTCTGACTAGACACTATGATGAAATCTGAACGTTACAGACGCAACACATTTATTATACATTCTGCTCTGCTTCTACTCTGTCTGACTAGACACTATGATGAAATCTGAACGTTACAGACGCAACACATTTATTATACATTCTGCTCTGCTTCTACTCTGTCTGACTAGACACTATGATGAAATCTGAACGTTACAGACACATCACATTTATTATACATTCTGCTCTGCTTCTACTCTGTCTGACTAGACACTATGATGAAATCTGAACGTTACAGACGCAACACATTTATTATACATTCTGCTCTGCTTCTACTCTGTCTGACTAGACACTATGATGAAATCTGGGTGAAATCCCACTTTTCCTAATATGTCAATGAGAAAATGGGAGCCTATTTCTGTGTTCTGCCTAGTCCAAACTGGCCTAAACTGGCCTTTAAAGGAGTTTTTAACTGTCATTTGTTGCGGTGTATTTCAGTATCTGAAAGAACATTTGTAGTTGAATCTGTCATGTGAATTAATTCATTGTGCTGTTATGTGTTTACTATCTAATCCGAATGCCGCAACCAAAGTTCTCTCTGGAAAAAAATCGAGTTATTCTATTTGATTTGATTCTGTTCTGTTCTATTCACACTCATACTACTATGTAGATGAAAGTGAACACTTGCATACGCATGTTGTGCACCCTTGAGGGCTAATCAGGGTAGATACACAAGGAGCCAAGGCAGAGAGAGGGTTGAGGGACTGACTGTGTTGCCAAGCGACTTGCAGTTGATTATAAAAACACTGTCATTACATAATTATAAGAGCCATCCAAATACATCAGTGTCCTGAACATGACATAAGGTTTAGAGATCATTCATGACCCACTGCCATACTTTATAGTGATGGTGTAATGCCTTGCACCTTTGGTAAAATATCAGCCATGGTCAATATTAGTAACCTATAGGCCTATTAGACTTTTAGTCCAAATGTTAGATATCATTTAATGATATGTATTTATAGTGTATACTCTTGTTGAGGACTATAAAAGCCTTTATACAATACCAATGAAAGTGAAATGTGTGTACAGACATTTATACTTAACAGGAACATTAAAAAGTCATTACGTCTAAAGCCTACATGTTATCTGTCTGTTGGTGTCCAGGTTTACTAAATAGCCATACATGGAAAAGGGAAGACAGAAAAGCGCGCTCTTCAACGCACATATACATAGGCTGACGCTACACCAATGGCTGAGAGCTGGGAGAGCGCCACTCAAATCACAACCCCAGTCAGTTTCCAATCTGAATTTCCTTGGCTGACGTCAGCTGATGACTGCCTGCTTGGCCGTGCTCTCCGCTCCGGACATAGTGCTGTAAAAATGCTGCTCTCTGTGCCGCCAAGGACAGGATTCAACCCATACAACGGCTATACCAGCAGATTTAGTAAAAAGGTAAAGCGATACTGTATTCTATTTACTGCATTTGAATGTTATGCCAATGGTAGTGTATAGTATATGCCGCTATCATTCCTGGATCGGCTTTGGCAGTTAGGTTGCTCGGCTATAAACTGCAGTGTCCTTGAAAGTGGACCATATATAAATTAACTGTAGTCTATTTTGTAGATTTAACATTGTTTTGAACTGTTTTCTATCCTCCAAATAAGATTGGGGAAAGATATTAGAATAGAATAGTGGTATAATTAATTAATTATAGTCTATGCGTCGGGGGCGATCCGAACGTTAGTGTTCTTCCTCTCTTTATCCATAGGCACAGAGAAAGTCAATGCACGGATTAAATTTGCGCTGCGAATATCCCAGAGATCATTTTGCGCTCATTCTCGGGTTTAATACAGAAGGCTAATTGTAAACCCAACGACCAATTGTTGGATGTGTCAAATCAGTTTTACATATTGATGAGAATAAGGTCTCTCTTTGAAAAGATCGCAACGTAAGTTAACCAAATATAATAGCTTTCTTTACGCGTAAATATTTGCCCCACCCCTTGAAATGGCTGGGAACGTTGGCTTTGTTTTCCTAATATAAAACAGTTACTCTTACAGATATAGAAATGCTGAATATATACCGAACAAAAATATACATTACATTACATTTAAGTCATTTATAAACGCAACATTCAACAATTTCGATGATTTTACTGAGTTACAGTTCATATGAGGAAATCAGCCAATTGAAATACATTCATTAGGCCATAATCTATGGATTTCACATGACTGGGTAGGGGCACAGTTTCATCAGCTGTCCGGGTGGCTGGTCTCAGATGATCCCGCAGATGAAGAAGCCGGATGTGGAGGTCCTGGGCTGGCGTGGTTACAAGTGGTCTGCGGTTGTGAGACCGGTTGTATGTAATGCCAAATTCTCTTAAACGACATCGGAGGTGGCTTATGGTAGAGAAATTAACATACTATTCTCTGGCAACAGCTCTGGTGGACATTCCTGCAATCAGCATGCCGATTGCACGCTCCCTCAAAATTTGAGACATCTGTGGCATTGTGCTGGGTGACAAAACTGCACATTTTAGAGTGGCCTTTTATTGTCCCCAGCACAAGGTGCAACTGTGTAATGATCATGCTGTTTAATCAGCTTCTTGATATGCAACACCTGTCAGGTGGATGTATTATCTTGGCAAAGGAAAAATGCTCACTAACAGAGAAGTAAACAAATTTGTGCACAAAATTTGAGAGAAATAAGCTTTTTGTGTGTATGGAACATTTCTGGGGTCTTTAATTTCAGTTAATGAAACATGGAAACAAAACTTTACGCATTGCATTTATATTTTTGAATCAATATACACTACTGGTCAAAAGTTTTAGAACACCTACTCATTCAAGGGTTTTTCTTTATTTTTACTATTTTCTACATTGTAGAATAATAGTGAAGACATCAAAACTATGAAATAACACACATGGAATCATGTACTAAGCAAAAGAGTGTTAAACAAATCAAAATATATTTTAGATTGGCGGTTGGAACGAAAAATCTCTCATTTGGACTCCAGACCAAAGGACACATTTCCACCGGTCTAATGTCCATTGCTCGTGTTTCTTGGTCCAAGCAAGTCTCTTCTTCTTATTGGTGTCCTTCAGTAGTCGTTTCTTTGCAGCAATTTGATGATGAAGGCCTGATTCACACAGTCTCCTCTGAACAGTTGATGTTGAGATGTGTCTGTTACTTGAACTCTTGAAGCATTTATTTGGGCTTATTTCTGAGGCTTTCTATTTCTGAGGCTGGTAACTCTAATGAACTTATCCTCTGGAGCAGAGGTACGTCTGGGACTTCCATTCCTGTGGCGGTCCTCATGAGAGCCAGTTTCATCATGGCTCTTGATGGTTTTTGTGTCTGCACTTGAAGAAACTTTCTAAGTTCTTTACATTTTCCGTATTGATTGACCTTCATGTCTTAAAGTAATGATGGACTGTCATTTCTCTTTGCTTATCTGAGCTGTTCTTGCCATAATATGGACTTGGTCTTTCACCAAATAGCCCTACCTTGTCACAACACAACTGATTGGCTCAAATGCATTCAGAAGGAAAGAAATTCCACAAATTAACCTTTAACAAGGCACACCTGTTAATTGTAATGCATTCCAGGTGACTACTTCATGAAGCTGGTTGAGAGAATGCCAAGAGTGTGCAAAGCTGTCATCAAGGCAAAGGGTGGCTATTTGAAGAATTTCAAATATAAAATATATTTGGATTTGTTTAACCTTTTTTTGGTTACTACATGATTCCATATGTGTTATTTCATAGTGTTGATGTCTTCACTAATTTTCTACAATATAAAAATTAGTAAAAATAAAGAAAAACCCTTGAATGAGTAGGTGTTCTAAAACGTTTGACCGGTAGTGTATATAGATCTACTATTGGCATTAGTAACCTATAATTATCTAATGTTGCATCCACATTAGAGTTGTCTGAATGTAAAATGCTAGTGCACAGCTGTAAATACTGTAGCCTACTGAAATAGTTCAATTTAAAACGCTGATGGGATATTATGTAACATATTTGCAACAGCTGAAGCAGTTTGTAATGATAATGATGTTGATTGGTAGTTGATAAGATGTATTTTATTTTAAAATTAACCATTTAAAAGTGCAATCTGCAGGTGCTACATCCAATTCTTGACTTATAAATTAATTATATATACCCATTGATTGTTGAAGTATAAATGCCTCATGAGCTTAATTCAACTGTCGTACCCCATCAGAACAAAATGTAAGCTTGTTTTACTCCAATGTTTGTAAACCAAGTAAATGTAAACAAACACTGTATAGCCTCAAAACATGGTTTAAACTATCCTTTTGATATCATGGATGGTCAGTCCTTGCATCCATAGCTCTGTCTGTCCATGAATTTGACGGTGGTTACATTTCTCCAGCCTCATCGGCATCTTTTTACAGAAATAGTGGTGGGGAAGACGCTTTGTTATCGTTTCATCTGCTGATTGCCACTTTAAAGATGTACTCTGATGATTTTGCTATGGAACATCCAAAGAACAGAATATAATGCTGAAGTTGAATATGGGGTGTTAGACGGTGAGGTATTAAGGGAATTTTAATGAACAAACTATAAAGCATATATTTTTCCACAGGTAATTGTACAATTCAGAATTAGAATTAACTTTTTTGTGATCCTAGTTTTCAGCCTGATGTTTTCACCTGTCACTTGTTTCTGAACATTGCTGAAACAGGCCTAGGTAGTGTTTAACTTTCGTGAAACATAACACTAGCTCCCTCCTCCCGGGCTGTGTTATTCCTTTCCCTGCCTCATGGTTGGCAGGAATTCAGATTGCTCAGATTAATGACCTGGAATTCATGGAATTCTGTTTATGTCCCAAATGGCACTCTATTCCCTATAGTGCACTACTTTTGACCAGAGTGCTATGGGCCTTGGTCAAAAGCAGTGCACTACATGGGAAGTAGGGTGCCATTTGGGACGCTCACTCTGGTTTCAAACAATGTGCTCATTTCAGGATAGAAGGGGTGTCTGTTACTCTGCTTTTGCAAACTCAAGCCTTTTTTTGCCAGGAAAACGTTTAGTCTCATTGTGAGAGCTCAAAAGTTACTGAGGGAAAACTTGTAAAACCAACGTCAAGTGGTAAACTCTGCTCTGTGTCTTTTTACTACGAGAAAAAAGGGTCCAGCAAAGAGAAGAATTCACAGATTTTTTATCTTTCTTTCTCCTGCTTTTGATTACACACCAATCCCTTCCCCTTCTCTCTTCTCCCATTTTCTTCTTTTTCCACACTCTGTTTTACATACCTTGACTTCTTTGGCTGTCAGTGGTTGAGGTTCCCATGGACAAGGGAGCCAGCAAATATTTCCTTTCTCTGTACAGACTGAAGTTAACCCCTTTTCTCAAACCCTGGGTGTTCCTCTTTCTTCAGTGTCTTTCAATGTCTTTCTTCAATGTCTTTTTTGCATATCTAAAACAACAGTTTGCTGGTTTAGGTTTTTTGCACTTTTGAATGTAGAACTATATTGACTTAGAAAGGGAGAGAAGAATGAAGCCTCACCAGTTGTCTCTAACTTGTTGGTGAGGTTGCAGGTTGCAGTAGAAGTATCAGAAGGCTGCCATTGCTATTTTTCCACCATCTTTTGTTTTTCCCAAAACCTTTTCTGCACACTGTAGCAGAATACAGTACCAGGCAGCAAATAGAGAGCTTGTGTATTTTCAGAAACATTATATTTTGTACAGTGCCTCTGAAAATCACTTGTGCCAAGCAGGTAACCCTTTGCCTTTTCAGATAGAAGTCTAAGATAAAACAATTGAGTACTTTTTGGAGAAATTGAATAGATGTGCAATGTTTGATTTATTTGTGCCAAATGTTGACAGATTTAGAAAGTGTGTTTTATTGAGAACTGAGTATAAATGACACTAGGATCGTTTCACTCCTTGGATCTTCTTCTCAAAGGCTTTCCTTGCTTCCCTATGAAGCTTTGAGAAGGAGGCAAGGAGAGTGGATTCGAGGAATCGAGAAGACTAATATAATATAATAATATATGCCATTTAGCAGACGCTTTTATCCAAAGCGACTTACAGTCATGTGTGCATACATTCTACTTATGGGTGGTCCCGGGAATCGAACCCACTACCCTGGCGTTACAAGCGCCATGCTCTACCAACTGAGCTACAGAAGGACCACTACTTTTGAGCTTCACCTCATGTGCGAGTTGTGTGAGCAAAACTCCATCATGTGCAGCCGTACAGTTACATACTGTACATTGTGGACACAGGCACATGCCAGGTCAGGATTGTTTATCTCTTTTTCATGGGAGCCCTGCTGTACTGTGTGTCAGAAGATAATACCTGTAACTGGCAGGCAGGCAGGCAGGTAGCAGGTAGCAGATAGCAAGCAGGCAGGCAACAGGCAGGGTTGGGGCAGGTGGGAGCCTAGTGGGTATGGATCCATCTGATTCTCTGCCATCTTCCTTTTCTCAGAATGAACATAGCATAGTAGAGCAGCCTTAATGAGTCAGTACCTTCTGACCGGAGAGCACATGAGAGGGATTAGCGCCTTCCGCTAACCAGCTCACATCTCCAATTAGACAGGCCTCAATGGCCCACGCCCATCCATCCAGACAGGCTTCCTCCAGCAACACATAGATCCAGACAGGCCTCAATGGCCCACGCCCATCCATCCAGACAGGCTTCCTCCAGCAACACATAGATCCAGACAGGCCTCAATGGCCCACACCCATCCGTCCAGCCCCATCCTTCCAGACAGGCTTCCTCCAGCAACACATAGATCCAGACAGGTCTCAATGGCCCACGCCCATCCATCCAGACAGGCTTCCTCCAGCAACACATAGATCCAGACAGGTCTCAATGGCCCACGCCCATCCATCCAGCCCCATCCATCCAGACAGGCTTCCTCCAGCAACACATAGATGCAGACAGGTCTCAATGGCCCACACCCATCCATCCAGCCCCATCCAGACAGGCCTCATCCAGCAGCACACAGCTCTATTCAGCACCAAGCCCAGGCTCCATCCTCTGTCAAGCATCACACAAATCCTATAGGCAGGCCCAGGCCCATCTATCCAGCCCCATCATCCAACCAACAGACAGATCCAGACAGGCCTCATCTAGGCTTAGGCTCCTTCCAGCAAACAGATTATATAACTATTAAACATACAATTCCTGTCCACCACCAGGCTCCATACATCTCCATCCAGTATCATATAGATTCTATAGCCATCCCCAGTCCCAGCTCCCATTCACCAGCCATGTACAGATCCTATCTACCCAGTACCCAGGCAGCTGCATCCCTCCTGATAGGGTCTCCAGACAGGAAGAGGTTGTGATTGTAGGAAACAAACAATGCACTGCTTACTATTGATGCTGAAGAGAGGCAGATTAGAGGTTTAGAATGGGCATGGTGAAAGAAGGGGCTCTGTGAGAGTAACAGTGATAAATGAAGGGGTGGTAAAACTCCTCTGATTTATGGAGGGGTTCAAGGCTCGGTGCTGCTGGATGTTTTGAAGGCCATGTTGAATACAAAACTGAGCGAAGACAGAAAGGTAGAGGAGTAGAAAGACAGGATAAATACACTGGCCCAGAGAGACAGGAAACACAGGGATAAATACACTGGCCCAGAGAGACAGGAAACACAGGGATAAATACACTGGCCCAGAGAGACAGGAAACACAGGGATAAATACACTGGCCCAGAGAGACAGGAAACACAGGGATAAATACACTGGCACAGAGAGACAGGAAACACAGAGATAAATACACTGGGGAAAACAAGCGACACCTGGAGGGGGTGGAGACAATCACAAGGACAGATGAAACAGATCGGGGTGTGACAAGAACAGTGGTTTGGGGAAGGATGTAAGTTGTTTGAGAGAGAGGAGGAGGAGGAGGGGAAAGAGGAGGAATTGTTTCATTAGAGCAGGTCACCAATCACGAGCAAAGGAAACAACGGTCCCAGCTAGTTGGACACCACAAGGTCAACACTGGAACAGAGTGGATCTGGGGGTTATTAACAGAGTGGGAGGTGACTACAGAGGGCTGGAATGAAGCTCATTAGGCTAACTGAGCTTCATCCATTTTGAGACACACTGCTTGCTTTCACCTTCTACTGTATCTAATACAATACTTTTGGCCATGTAGTGTATATACAGTGGGGCAAAAAAGTATTTAGTCAGCCACCAATTGTGCAAATTTTCCCACTTAAAAAGATGAGAGAGGCCTGTAATTTTCATCATAGGTACACTTCAACTATGACAGACAACATGAGAAAAAAATTCCAGAAAATCACATTGTAGGATTTTTAATGAATTTATTTGCAAATTATGGTGGAAAATAAGTATTTGGTCACCTACAAACAAGCAAGATTTCTGACTCTCACAGACCTGTAACTTCTTCATTAAGAGGCTCCTCTGTCCTCCACTCGTTACCTGTATTAATGGCACCTGTTTGAACTTGTTATCAGTATAAAAGACACCTGTCCACAACCTCAAACAGTCACACTCCAAACTCCACTATGGCCAAGACCAAAGAGCTGTCAAAGGACACCAGAAACAAAATTGTAGACCTGCACCAGGCTGGGAAGACTGAATCTGCAATAGGTAAGCAGCTTGGTTTGAAGAAATCAACTGTGGGAGCAATTATTAGGAAATGGAAGACATACAAGACCACTGATAATCTCCCTCGATCTGGGGCTCCACACAAGATCTCACCCCGTGGGGTCAAAATGATCACAAGAACGGTGAGCAAAAATCCCAGTACACGGGGGGACCTAGTGAATGACCTGCAGAGAGCTGGGATCAAAGTAACAAAGCCTACCATCAGTAACACACTACGCCGCCAGGGACTCAAATCCTGCAGTGCCAGACGTGTCCCCCTGCTTAAGCCAGTACATGTCTAGGCCTGTCTGAAGTTTGCAAGAGAGCATTTGGATGATCCAGAAGAAGATTGGGAGAATATCATATGGTCAGATGAAACCAAAATATAACTTTTTGGTAAAAACTCAACTCATTTACATTACATTACATTTAAGTCACTCGTCGTGTTTGGAAGACAAAGAATGCAGGGGTGGCATCCAAAGAACACCATACCTGCTGTGAAGCATGGGGGTGGAAACATCATGGTTTGGGGCTGTTTTTCTGCAAAGGGACCGGGACGACTGATCCATGTAAAGGAAAGAATTAATGGGGCCATGTATCGTGAGATTTTGAGTGAAAACCTCCTTCCATCATCAAGGTCATTGAAGATGAAACGTGGCTGGGTCTTTCAGCATGACAATGATCCCAAACACACCGCCCGGGCAACGAAGGAGTGGCTTCGTAAGAAGCATTTCAAGGTCCTGGAGTGGCCTAGCCAGTCTCCAGCTCTCAACCCCATTGAAAATCTTTGGAGGGAGTTGAAAGACCGTGTTGCCCAGCAACAGCCCCAAAACATCACTGCTCTAGAAGAGATCTGCATGCAGGAATGGGCCAAAATACCAGCAACAGTGTGTGAAAACCTTGTGAAGACTTACAGAAAACGTTTGACCTCTGTCATCGCCAACAAAGGATATATTACAAAGGATTGAGATAAGTATTTGGTCAATAACAAAAGTGTATTTTTCACCATAATTTGCAAATAAATTCATTAAAAATCCTACAATGTGATTTTTCTGGATTTTTTTTCCTTCTCATTTTGTCTGTCATAGTTGAAGTGTACCTATGATGACAATTACAGGCCTCTCTCATCTTTTTAAGTAGGAGAACTTGCACAATTGATGGCTGACTAAATAACTTTTTGCCCCACTGTATGTGCAATCTCTTTTTCCACCAAATTGACAGCATTGATTCACAGGGGCCTGTCATTGGTTGGAACAGTAACTGATTTCCACTCCAAAGCACGGTTAGCTCAGTATTGATATTGATACATTTAAGTACACTGAAAGCCTATCGAGCAGACATTTAAGTACACTGAAAGCCTATCGAGCAGACATTTAAGTACACTGAAAGCCTATCTAGCAGACATTTAAGTACACTGAAAGCCTATCTAGCAGACATTTAAGTCCACTGAAAGCCTATCGAGCAGACATTTAAGTACACTGAAAGCCTATCTAGCAGACATTTAAGTACACTGAAAGCCTATCGAGCAGACATTTAAGTACACTGAAAGCCTATCTATCTAGCAGACATTTAAGTACACTGAAAGCCTATCTAGCAGACATTTAAGTACACTGAAAGCCTATCTAGCAGACATTTAAGTACACTGAAAGCCTATCTAGCAGACATTTAAGTACACTGAAAGCCTATCGAGCAGACATTTAAGTACACTGAAAGCCTATCTAGCAGACATTTAAGTACACTGAAAGCCTATCTAGCAGACATTTAAGTCCACTGAAAGCCTATCTAGCAGACATTTAAGTACACTGAAAGCCTATCTAGCAGACATTTAAGTCCACTCAAAGCCTATCAAGCAGACATTTAAGTACACTGAAAGCCTATCTAGCAGACATTTAAGTCCACTGAAAGCCTATCTAGCAGACATTTAAGTACACTGAAAGCCTATCTAGCAGACATTTAAGTACACTGAAAGCCTATCTAGCAGGCAGTGTAGTTAGATTACAAAAACTGTTTTATTGTCACATACACCAGATAGGTGCAGTGAAATGTGTTGTTTTACAAGGTCAGCCATAGTAGTATGATAGGTGTTGTTTTACAGGGTCAGCCATAGTAGTATGATAGGTGTTGTTTTACAGGGTCAGCCATAGTAGTATGATAGGTGTTGTTTTACAGGGTCAGCCATAGTAGTATGATAGGTGTTGTTTTACAGGGTCAGCCATAGTAGTATGATAGGTGTTGTTTTACAGGGTCAGCCATAGTAGTATGATAGGTGTTGTTTTACAGGGTCAGCCATAGTAGTATGATAGGTGTTGTTTTACAGGGTCAGCCATAGTAGTATGATAGGTGTTGTTTTACAGGGTCAGCCATAGTAGTATGATAGGTGTTGTTTTACAGGGTCAGCCATAGTAGTATGATAGGTGTTGTTTTACAGGGTCAGCCATAGTAGTATGATAGGTGTTGTTTTACAGGGTCAGCCATAGTAGTATGATAGGTGTTGTTTTACAGGGTCAGCCATAGTAGTATGATAGGTGTTGTTTTACAGGGTCAGCCATAGTAGTATGATAGGTGTTGTTTTACAGGGTCAGCCATAGTAGTATGATAGGTGTTGTTTTACAGGGTCAGCCATAGTAGTATGATAGGTGTTGTTTTACAGGGTCAGCCATAGTAGTATGATAGGTGTTGTTTTACAGGGTCAGCCATAGTAGTATGATAGGTGTTGTTTTACAGGGTCAGCCATAGTAGTATGATAGGTGTTGTTTTACAGGGTCAGCCATAGTAGTATGATAGGTGTTGTTTTACAGGGTCAGCCATAGTAGTATGATAGGTGTTGTTTTACAGGGTCAGCCATAGTAGTATGATAGGTGTTGTTTTACAGGGTCAGCCATAGTAGTATGATAGGTGTTGTTTTACAGGGTCAGCCATAGTAGTATGATAGGTGTTGTTTTACAGGGTCAGCCATAGTAGTATGATAGGTGTTGTTTTACAGGGTCAGCCATAGTAGTATGATAGGTGTTGTTTTACAGGGTCAGCCATAGTAGTATGGCGCCCCTGGAGCAAATTAGGGTTAAGTGCCTTGTTCAAGAGCACGTTGACATATGTTTCACCATGTCAGATCAGGTATTCGAACTAATGATCATTTGATTAGTGGCCCAACACTCTTAACTGCTAGGCTACCTACCACCCTAAGCAAATTGCTATTGATTTGTCAGCCCTGACCCCAGATCTGTAGCGTACCATTTTGAAATGTTGCCTTTTTGCTAATTGTTTTCTTCATTGATTTGTGTAAATTAGGCTACACTCAATGGGGCCATGAGAAGCCTGTGGCCTCATTCATCAATCATGCGTAGACACAAATCTATGTGTAAACCATGCGTGGGATCATTTCCACGCAAAGTGTGAGGTTTATCAAGATGAACGTTTGCTTGAGAGTGTGGTAAATTTACACACAGACATGACTATGCGTACACACAGTGTCAAGTGGTGAAATAAGGGAACTGCAAGAGTAGAATGGGGAAAATACTGTATATATTGAAAATGTGTGAAATTGTGAGAGCAATAATATATAAGAATGTTTCAGTTCATTGTATTTCCATTGTGAATTGATGCAACATATTGACCTGCTATATAATCTGACCAAATCAGTTCATTGTATTTCCATTGTGAATTGATGCAACATATTGACCTGCTATATAATCTGACCACAAAAGTCTGAGATAATGAGAAATCGAATGAGATGTCTGATCTTGCTCTGTTGTTAGATTTGGCACATGCTGCATTTCACAGAGAACGCTTTTTTAGAGACAGGTGGGACTTTTTTTTGCAGAAAGTACAGATTGGCTCATCAGATATTGTTTCCCAAAACCAATCTTATAAGATTTTGTCGGGTCGCCCGAAAAAAAGTTGCATATTGCAGCTTTAAGACTTACTTTAAAAAGGTGAACACATGCCATTCCGGTGCACATCCAAGTCCTATCCACCCTCTGGTTTTTGGCAACTGGCACGTTTCAGTGGGAGCTTGTCCATCGGCATCTCACAGCCCTCAATAAACCAAAATTTTGGACGCAATCATCAGCTCCAGAGTGGTGCAGCGTTTTAAGGCACTACATCTCAGTGCAAGAGGCTTCACTATAGTACCTGGTTCTAATTCAGGCTGGATCACGCCGGGTGTGATTGGGAGTCCCATAGGGCAGCGCCCAATTGGCCCAGGTTTGGCCAGAGTAGGCCGTCATTGTAAATAAGAATTTGTCCTTAACTGAGTTAAAATAAATGTAAAAATCAGCAAAACGAAGAGTAGCACATACAATTTCCATACACCATTGAACAACAGGGGTTTCATGATGCCATCAATGGGTTCCCAAATACAAATGGCCCCCACGTTGCCATAAAATCAACATTCCAAAACGACTTCAACTATGTGAACAGAATAGGACTCTACACTTAATGTGTAGGTGATAGGTTATGTGATGTACAAAAGACACTGCTGAATGTGGTGACCAGGTGGAATGCCCAAGTCAATCAATCTGCAGAACAGCAATGTTGGCCTATACTCCTACAGGAGGGAGCTGTTGAGAGTGGATGAGTGTTACCTACCCGTTTTAAGTATACTTTGCCATTGCTAAAGCATCTTTAGTTGTCCTAATGGTCCTCTCTTTGTAGCTATGTTTTTTACCGGTCAGGCCACAACTGAGTGAGACAAATATAACCTTTTGGTTGTACTCAATCTCTGACACTAGCACGTCTACTTCAGTCTCTGAAACTGTTTTTCCTCTCTTAGCGCCATTGTATTTCATGACACAACATTGTATATTCCAGCCACGTCACCTGTGATACAAGTCAGTATTCAACGTCCATCCATGTCTACGGATGTCAGGCCATGACGTGGAAACCGCCCACTAGAAGCAATAGTGAGCGCTGTTACCTTCATGTTGGTGTCAGTTTTGTGGACCGGGATGGGCGTAAGCATCTGCCCCTGATTCCAAAGGTTGCAAGTTCAATTCCTGCAATACAAAGCTGTTTTTGATATTTTTCTTATAAGCCTATTCCAAACCTTAACACTTATCTTAACCATTTAGAGTTAATGCCTAACCTTAAGAATTTGGAGTTAAAGCCTGAACTTAAACTCTTCCAAATTTAACGTGTAGAATAACTTCAAAATTTGACATTTGAAATAAATGGATGAACATCTAATTCTGATGTAGACTGTGAGAGCCGGTAGTCATATTCCCCACAGGTTTTAAAGAGATGATTTTGACCATACAGTATATGGATAGTTAGGGGTGTTTCGAAATGCAAACAGCAAAGGTCGTGCACAAGAATTGAGGCTGAGAACAATTGGTATTTACCAATGATTATCTCCTAGCGGTGTGTGTATGACGCTCGTAGGATTGTTTGATAAATTACACTTTCTATGTGTACGACCATTCTAATTCCATTCATAAGTAGTATTTTTAAATAGATTCTATGCAATATTGATAAATGAGGCCCCTGGAGAGTTGACTGATAACAGCACTGATTTGATCTAATGGTTGTGCCTTTTCAGGATGGTGGACTGTAGAGGATTGTAGGATTGCACTGTGACAGTTTGGCATTTAAATCTGTGTCTCATGCCCATCTTAGCCTTCTGAGCTAAAGCCTGTAGGCATAAAATCTCAACTCAAGCAAGGTTAGCCTACTCTACACGCAAATTTGTTTTACCAAACTCCCCTATTACATTACCACCAGATATCTAATCTCACCCAGAACCAAATCTCCCGTAACATGCTGTCCAGCTACTACCCAATGTCATCATATCATGTTGTTGATGTCATATCCTGTCTCTGTCTTGCCCCAGCCGACGTATGTGTCCTCCAGCCACCAGATGGCTCCACCCAGCCCCAACCACACCACCACCAGCAGCAGTAGTAGCGGCAGCCTCAGTGGAGAGCAGCTGAGCAAAACTAACCTCTACATCCGCGGCCTCCACCCGGGAACCACAGATCAGGACCTGGCCAAACTGTGTCAGCCGTGAGTAGCTCATCAACAAACTACTCTTCCACCACACAACACCTCACAATAAATCTATGGGGGCCTGAAATAATGCTTAAGCTGAAAAGAGCAAGAAGTGGGTGCACAAGTCTGTGGTCTGTGGAAAGATCAACAGGAGCTTGGGTTGCAACCTCAAACCTTTCAGAGTGGCACCACTTCGTATTGTCCAAGGGCCTTACATGTTCTGTTTAGAGGCCAATTGTCTCTGGAAGCCAAAACAGACAAATACTCCATCTAAACATGAATCCCTTCTCAATTGTGGCACGGTTCTACAAACATAAACCCCTCTACTTTAATTTCACATCAAAATAATTTCACAAATGCAAAATCTACACATACTGTAGACTGTTTTAACTGGTTTTAACACAGTTGCAGCCGACAGTATTTTTCAGTGACAACATGTTTGTGGCCTGCATCGGTCTTCTGTTTACACACAGGTGTTTTGTTTTTTGGAAATCATTTCTCACTGATATGAAAGATACGTTCCTTATGTTTCCAAAACCATACCGCAAGTGATGCGTTTGAAAGTTCAGAAAGTGCGAAAAGGCTCTTAACAAAACTCCCCAGCCAGAAGATACTATCGTCAATAGGCGCTAAAGGTAGTTAGCATCTGTGAATGGCTTGAATTGAGGGGAGACTTTCCAACAGAGAGCTTACTAAGCATGTTGTCTCTCTCCCTGTAGTTAGTAGATTGTAATGGGCTGATGTGCTGCAGGTCTAACTGTTACAGGATAGGTACTGTTTGGTGTAGCCCAGACAATTAATTAATTTGGTGATACATGTTTGGCCGAGAATCGAGAATGAAGATTGTATCTTCTAAAATGTCTGTGACCAGTTGCAGGAGGTTCGTTTGAATTTGGAAAATGCTCCGTTATTAAAATAAATACATGTTTTGCTCCATGAAGGAATCCAATGATGTGTGTGCCGCCATGATGAAATAGACAAGATAGCCACGTACACATCTTTGGATTCCTTCATGGAGCAAAACATTTATACATTTTTTATAACTGAGCATTTTTCTAAATGAAAAGGAACCACCTGCAACTGGACACAGACATCTGCTAGCTATTCTCCCTGGTGCTTACTCTCTGTATGATGGTCCTGCCATCACCAGGGAATGGGCTCACTAAGCTTCCAGTGGTTGGACTGGTTGGTATCTCTGAATAATAAAACCCACATGACTGCAGTCAAACATGTGCTTTACCTTGATATATCAATATGCATTATACACACAACAGTGATAACAAGAACAGAATGCCAGAGTCACTTGGTCTGTGTTTGTTAGATATTCAGGGAAACAGAGGAAAGGAACCGTTGGGTGAAGATGAATGAGCTGGCTTCTGAAAACTGGAGCCTGGTGAGAAACAAAATGGTGGAAAGAGAGAGAGAAAGACATTGAGAGGAGAGAGATGGAAGGAAGGAGAGAGAGAGGGAAGGAAAGAGGGTGGAGGGGAGAATGAATGGAAAGTGAGATATTTATATATATATATGAGATGGGGAGGCGAGAGAGAATGAAGAAGAGCGAGAAAGGATGGGAAAGAGAGAGCGAGAGACAGACAGAGGGGAGGTGGGAGTGGGGGAGGTGAGCGAGAGGGAGGGGGGAAGCAAGAGAGGGAGGCGAGAGAGAGAGAGAGAGGGGGGAGGTGCGAGAGAGTGACAGAGGGGAGGTGAGAGAGCGGGGAGGCCACAAGGGAGGCGAGAGAGAGGGGGAGGTGAGAGTGAATAAAGGAGAACAAGAAAGGGTGGGGAGAGAGAGCGAGAGAGAGCGATAAAGGTTGGGAAGTAGAGAGAGGGAGGGAATAATTCAGAGAGAGAGTTGGGGCAGGAGAGAAGGAAAGGGAGTGAGGCCTGCTATTTTACAGCTGTCTGGAAGATATGGCTCACATGAAGCTGCCCAACCCTACAGGAAACCCCGAGCCCAGGGGAAAAGGAAAGACAAACAAGACCAATGGCATGAGGGGGGGAGAGAGGGCGGGATAATCAGACAGAGGAATATAGGGAGCTACGGTTGGGTAGTTCGGTTTCTACTGTGGTTTTTACAGAGTAGATCAAATCACTGCATGCAATTTGTTTTTGAGTAGGGGAGAGCTTTAAAAAGTTTTGTGTACCATTACTGAGATGAAAATATGCTATCTTTAAAAAAGGCAATAAAACAGGAATGCATGTTGATAAGCAAAGTCTACTATGCAGTGGGGCAAAAAAGTATTTAGTCAGCCACCAATTGTGCAAGTTCTCCCATTTAAAAATATGAGAGAGGCCTGTAATTTTCATCATAGGTACACTTCAACTATGACAGACAAAATGAGAAGAAAAAAATCCAGAAAATCACATTGTAGGATTGTTAAGGAATTTATTTTCAAATTATGGTGGAAAATAAGTATTTGGTCACCTACAAAAAAAGCAAGATTTCTGGCTCTCACTGACCTTTAATTTCCATGGCTGAGTAGCCACACACATGCCTAAGATCACTATGCAATGCCAAGCGTCGGCTGGAGTCATGTAAAGCTCACGGCCATTGGACCATCTGGAATGATGAATCACACTTCATCAGGCAGTCCGATGGACAAATATGGATTTGGTGGATACCAGGAGAACGCTAACTGCCCAAATGCATAGTGCCAAAGTGTAAAGTTTGGTGGAGGAGGAATAATGGTCTGGGGCTGTTTTTCATAGTTCCAGTGGAGGAAAATCTATAGTAACATTGTAGAATAATAGTCAATACATAAAAACGATGAAATAACAAATATGGAATCATGCAGTAACCAAAAAAGTGTTCAACAAATCTAAATATATTTTATATTTGAGATTCTTCAAAGTAACCACCTTTTGCCTTGATTACAGTTTTGAACACTCTTGGCATTCTCTCAAACAAGTTAACCTGAAATGCTTTTCCAACAGTCTTGAAGGAGTTCTCACATATGATGAGCACTTGTTGGTTGCTTTTCGTTCACTCTGCTGTCCAACTCATCCCAAACCATCTCAATTGGGTTGAGGTCGGGTGATTGTGGAGGCCAGGTCATCTGATGCAGCACTCCATCACTCTCCTTCTTGGTCAAATAATATTGACTGATCTTCATGTCTTAAAGTAATGATGGACTGTTGTTTCTCTTTTCTTATTTGAGTTGTTCTTGCCATGTAGTTCTTGTCTTTTACCAAATAGGGCTATCTTCTGTATACCACCTCTACCTTGTCACAACACAACTGATTGACTCAATTGCATTCAGAAGGAAAGAAATTCCACAAATTAACCTATAACAAGGCTCACCTGTTAATTGAAATTTATTCCAGGTGACTACCTCATGAAGCTGGTTGAGAGAATACCAAGAGTGTGCACAGCTGTCATCAAGGCAAATGGTGGCTATTTGAAGAATGTCAAATAAAAAATATATTTTGATTTGTTTAACACCTTTTTGGTTAGTATATGATCCCATATGTGTTATTTCATAGTTTCGATTTCTTCACTATTATTCTACAATGTAGAAAATAGTAAAAATAAAGAACAACCCTTGAATGAGTTGGTGTTCTAAAACTTTTGACTGGTACTGTATGTTACTATAGAGAGCAGTAAGGTCTACTGTGTATATGGTCTTTAGAGAGCAGTAAGGTCTACTGTATAAACACTGCTCAAAAGAATAAAGGGAACACTAAAATAACACATCCTAGAACTGAATTAATTAAATATTCTTATTAAATACTTTTTTATTTACATAGTTGAATGTGCTGACAACAAAATCACACAAAAATTACCAATGGAAATCAAATTTATCAACCCATGGAGGTCTGGATTTGGAGTCACACTCAAAATTAAAGTGGAAAACCACACTACAGGCTGATCCAACTTTGATGTAATGTCCTTATAACAAGTCAAAATGAGGCTCAGTAGTGTGTGTGGCCTCCACGTGCCTGTATGACCTCCCTACAATGCCTGGGCATGCTCCTGATGAGGTGGTGGATGGTCTCCTGAGGGATCTCCTCCCAGACCTGGACTAAAGCATCCGCCAACTCCTGGACAGTCTGTGTTGCAACGTGGCGTTGGTGGATGGAGCGAAAGACATGATGTCCCAGATGTGCTCAATTGGATTCAGGTCTGGGGAACGGGCAGGCCAGTCCATAGCATCAATCTGTTTCTGACCATTTGAGCAGACACATGCATATTTGTGGCCTGCTGGAGGTCATTTTGCAGGGCTCTGGCAGTGCTCCTCCTGCTCATCCTTGCACAAAGGCGGAGGTAGCGGTCCTGCTGCTGGGTTGTTGCCCTCCTACGGCCTCCTCCACGTCTCCTGATGTACTGGCCTGTCTCCTGGTAGCGCCTCCATGCTCTAGACACTACGCTGACAGACACAGCAAACCTTCTTGCCACAGCTCGCATTGATGTCCCATCCTGGATGAGCTGCACTACCTGAGCCACTTGTGTGGGTTGTAGACTCCGTCTCATGCTTTCACTAGAGTGAAAGCACCGTCAGCATTCAAAAGTGACCAAAACATCAGCCAGGAAGCATAGGAACTGAGAAGTGGTCTGTGGTCAACACCTGCAGAACCACTCCTTTATTGGGGGGTGTCTTGCTAATTGTCTATAATTTCCACCTGTTGTCTATTCCATTTGCACAACAGCATGTGAAATTTGTCAATCAGTGTTGCTTCCTAAGTGGACAGTTTGATTTCGCAGAAGTGTGATTGACTTGGAGTTACATTGTGTTGTTTAAGTGTTCCCTTTATTTTTTTTGAGCAGTGTATGTTAATATAGAGAGCAGTAAGGTCTACTGTATATATGTTAATATAGAGAGCCGTAAGGTCTACTGTATATATGTTAATATAGAGACCAGTAAGGTCTACTGTGTATATGTTAATATAGAGAGCAGTAAGGTCTACTGTATATATGTTAATATAGAGACCAGTAAGGTCTACTGTGTATATGTTAATATAGAGAGCCGTAAGGTCTACTGTATATATGTTAATATAGAGACCAGTAAGGTCTACTGTGTATATGTTAATATAGAGAGCAGTAAGGTCTACTGTATATATGTTAATATAGAGACCAGTAAGGTCTACTGTGTATATGTTAATATAGAGAGCAGTAAGGTCTACTGTATATACAGAATGTTCTATAGAGAGCAGTAAGGTCTACTGTATATATGTTTATAGAGAGCACTAATGTCAACTGTATATATGTTAATATAGAGAGCTTGGTGATACAGGGAAGACCCTGAATAAAAGTCATGAAATGAATGATGAAAACCACAGGAAACAGGGCTCACAGCTTATCAGGAGAAAGCACAGCCCTCTCCCCCAATGTGTAGCTGACATAACTCACAAACTTGCCAGTTTCTCCATGCGAGGTAAAGCGCTCTGAGCTCTGATGGGGTAATCTTTACTTGCGCAATGGAGAGATGTCTGTCTACTATTGCATTCAGCTGGGAGGTCTGACTCCGTAGCTATATAATGTGGAGAGAGGGAGGTTGGAGGGGCAGGAGACTCAGCCATGTGTGAGAGAGCAGAGTACAGTGTCCAGTGTAGCACAGGCCAGAGCCAGTCAGCCACCAAAAGAAGCGCTCTGCGGGGGCTAGGGCAGAACTCCCAGAGCTGGGTTCAAACAGTATTTGTTTTCATCAAAATAATTTGAATGCGTGATTGCACATACCAATTCTGTGCCAGATGTGCACTTATGAGACTTCCATGGTTCCATTGCATCAGGCCAGCCTAATTAAGCACTAAGCACAGAAAAAGTATTTAAAATACTGTTTGAACCCAGCTCTGGGGGTTCTGCCTCCTGCAGAGCGCTTCTTTTGGTGGCTGACTGGCTCTGGCCTGGCTCCAGCTGACCATTGGCGCTGGACACTGTACTCTGCTCACACTGTACTCTGTCCTAGCTTATAAACAGGAACAGGAGTCTCACGTTGTCACGGTTGTCGTAAGAACGGGACCAAGGCGCAGCGGAGATTGAGTTCCACATATTCATTCCAAAGTGAAACATAAGCCAAAACAATAAATCGAATAAACGAACAACGGAACGTGACTACGTGGTGCACATGCACAAACGAAAAGAATATCCCACAAACACAGGTGGGAAAAATAGCTACTTAAATAGGATCCCCAATTAGACACAACAATTACCAGCTGTCTCTAATTGGGAATCATACAAAACACCAACATAGAAAATATAAACTAGAACACAACATAGAAATATTATAAACTAGAATACCCCTAGTCACGCCCTGACCTACTTCACCATAGAGAAACAAGGGCTCTCTATGGTCAGGACGTGACACACATAGGTGTTCCTTTTGTCCAGGTGGGAAAGGGTAGTGTGGAGTGCAATACATCATCTGTGGATCTGTTGGTGCGGTATGCAAATTGGAGTGGGTCTAGGGTTTCTGGGGTATTGGCATTGATGTGAGCCATGACCAGCCTTTAACTTGCCCCCGTGCAGTTTTTTTCCATGTGCACACAGAGCAATACTATCAATTGTTTTTTAAATGTTCTTAATTGAAGTCAATTACAAACCAATTCTTATTTACAATGACAGACTACCAAGAGGCAAAAGGCTTCCTGCATGAACAGGGGCTGCAATTAAAAAGGTATGTTTATCCATAAAGAACTAATCAACGTATTGTTCATGTCACTAGAAAATAATGGATATGTTATGCCAAAGAATAATGTTACTGATGGCATCCTGCATAGATCAGGAAATGTCATGTCAAATAGTAATGTTACATTGGACGTCAAATGTGCTATAAAACACAATACAGTATGTTGGAGAATGTTGTTTAGCCAATTCTCTAGAGTTGTTTGGAATTGTAGACACTGGGTTGATTCAATCAAACCACCATTGTAGTATATACAGAATAGGATATTTTAGTAACATATTTAAAATATATGTCTGTATATATATATATATATATATATATATAAATGTGTGTATACAGTTGGAGGAAAGTCTACATAAAAAGACAAGGGGGGCTCTACTTCCTGTTCTGTCTGGATCTGTTAGCACAGTGCACGTTGAGAAACAATGAGAGGTTTGTTTCACAAGTATATCAACACCTGGGTTATCACACTCTCTCAAATGCTCTCAGGGACTATCACACTACTACCACTGGTTCTATTCTTCATAGATTCACTATATCAATCCTACAATAACATCATCAGCTATATGGATTTTCAAAAAACCTGTCTCCTTAACAGGTATGATGTTCATTTACTGTAGTAAAATCGGTGCTGAGAGCGAGCAAGGGTAGCCCTTACTCCTTTAGTTAATGTGTTGCTATACCCTTCAGTGGCACTCGGACAGCTATGCTAGGTAGATAGAGGGGCAGTAGGACCCAGAGACGAGGCTCTGTTCTGGCTGTTGTGTTGCCCAGAGAGAGTGTGGTTGTGGATCTCAGCCAGCCAGGGTTGCTTCTACAGCACATAACAACACAGCCAAGGCAAGGAGAGAGGTACCAGAATAGCACAGCCAAGGCAAGGAGAGAGATACCAGGTAACAGCACAGCCAAGGCAAGGAGAGAGATACCATGTACCAGAACAGCACAGCCAAGCCAAGGCAAGGCAAGGAGAACATGCACATGTCTAGAGAGATGCAGGGAGCTGATGGCACCCTGCTGCAGTGTTGGCTCAGAAACAGGGGAGATGGTATAGCTAGGTCTACAGTACCAAGAGTTACTAGACAGCAATCCAACTACAACAAACTAATGATCAATCATGCATTTTTTACAAGCTAGGTCTACAATATTAATTACTAGACAGCAATAGCTATATACCCTATGTTCCTCTGTATAGCTACAGTAGGTCTGCAACATTACTAGACAGCAATGTACAGACCCTATATGTTCCTCCTGAAATGTAGATGGTTAAGTAAACATGTCTGTGGATTATTGTTAAAAGTAGTCTTTGTGCATAGAGTTCTATAGTTTGTTCAACTTTGAAATCAATGTTTTTTGTTTGGTATACTTTTTAAAGTGAAAAATCTGAGTGGCAGCGTACTTCCATTACCATGGAATTGCAATGAGTAAGATGAGTTAGTTATACAGCAATGTCTGGTTGCTCAGCAACAGAGGGAATTCGTATGAGTTTATTTATATTCACAACTAAACAGTGTGTCATTGCTCATCTACAATTTCCATTCAGGACATTCAGTCCTGTGATTCTGTCTGAATCACAGGACTGCATGTCTGTTCATTTTTAGCATAACAATACTCCAATTCACTGTGTTCTCCATCTTGACATGACAGGTTTATGATGCACCTCATAGACATTGATGGAGTGATGTTGGATTTTATACAACGGGTGGGTCTAATCCTGAATGCTGATTGGCTAAAACCGCATTCCAGTAGGATGTGGGATTCCTTAAGAGAATTCGTCCCCTGGTTCTACTCTCTACCACATTCCACCTCTCAAAACATTTATCTCCACAGATCGATTTGTTCAATTCACATAACGTAATGACTTCGAACTAGATTTACAACCCAAAGCCAGTATAATACTTCAATCCTGTCAACGTTGCTAACATGATATGATGATAGTAATGAAAAAAATGGTCTGTAGAATATAAGCCTTGTTTGGTCCCTAGAAACCCTGACCATCCATCCACCGTTGTGTTTTACAGGTATGGGAAAATTGTGTCCACAAAAGCCATCCTGGACAAGACCACTAACACATGCAAAGGTGAGGAGAGGTGTTTTGTGACAAACACCCACACTGCACCTACATGTCGCTGTATGTCACACAAAGCTCGAACGTCCCAGAGAGCGCCTGTCTGTTTATTCTCAGCATGTGTGTCATGATGTAACCAGAACACCACTTTGGACAGCGGGAGCATTGGTTTCATAACTCCACATCTGACCACGGTAGAGTTTTTCTGTTCTTCAACATGATCCCAAACCTGCCTGCTGTTTGCCCTCCATTCAAAGCGTACTGTACATTTACCTGGGTACATCACAGTAGTGCTTCCAGAAGTTGATGTCAGGCATAAGATAAGATAGTACTTTAAAGGGCCAGGAGATGTTCATTATCGTGACCCTTCACCTGTCCAGGAACAACTCTGGGCACTAGCTACAGTCTAATTAGTGCCTGAAGTTTTCACAAAACTCCTGCACCTAGACTGTTGCCACATTGTGTATTTCTCAGTGTCACAAATCAAAGTATGTCTGTCTTTGTCTGCAGGCTATGGCTTTGTAGACTTTGACAGTCCGTCAGCGGCACAGAAAGCAGTGACAGCACTGAAGGCTGGTGGAGTCCAGGCTCAGATGGCTAAGGTAAGATGTCTCCTCCTCCCTAACTCATCTCCTGCCTATGAGTGTGTGTGTGAGGACTTTTGTATGTATGTATGTATGTATGTGTGTGTGTACCGAGTGGTGTGTGTCTTAGAAAGGTGCTTGGGTAGTGTGTCCCAGGCAGGCAGCTACTGCTTCCTCAGCACCCTGTACAAAGGGCTAGCCTGTTCTCCTTGGTGGTGAGGCAGGAGGCTGCGTCACTGTCTGAGCAGCTTTCTCCCCCAGCCTTCCCAGCCCAGTCACCAGGGCCCAGCCATGAGCCTCGGCCCACCGGCCAGCCCCTCGGCACAATCTCAAACCACACATTTGGCAACCATAAACTCTCACACACAGCTCCAACCTCCGCCTCAGTGCCACATCATCAACCACGCACACCAAACACACACTTTAAAACCACACACATACTGTTCCAACCATTGCCATCACCGTCACACGCCAAACCCCACAGAGAGGCTTGGGCTGGATCACTGACATTCACAAAAGGGTTCTCACTTGCGTTGCAAAATTGCGGGAACTTCAAAACATTCACTGATTTTCTAGAAATCCTGATTTTCGGATACCGGATGTTCTCTTTGTTCCGGCATTCCTATTTTGCAACCATAGTTCTCGCATACCGAATAAATCACATGTATTATTTCAGTATGTTTGCCTGGCATTCATTAGGAGGTTTACAACCTCATTATTCATTGGGAGGTTTACAACCTCATTTCATTGTTCATTGGGAGGTTTACAACCTCAGTGTTCATTGGCAGGTTTACAACCTCATTGTTCATTGGGAGGTTTACAACCTCATTTCATTGTTCATTGGGAGGTTTACAACCTCAGTGTTCATTGGCAGGTTTACAACCTCATTGTTCATTGGCAGGTTTACAACCTCATTGTTCATTGGCAGGTTTACAACCTCATTTCATTGTTCATTGGGAGGTTTACAACCTCATTGTTCATTGGGAGGTTTACAACCTCATTGTTCATTGGGAGGTTTACAACCTCATTGTTCATTGGGAGGTTTACAACCTCATTGTTCAACCTCATTGTTCATGGGAGGTTTACAACCTCATTGTTACAACCTCATTGTTCATTGGAGGTTTACAACCTCATTGTTCATTGGGAGGTTTACAACCTCATTGTTCATTGGGAGGTTTACAACCTCATTGTTCATTGGGAGGTTTACAACCTCATTGTTCATTGGGAGGTTTACAACCTCATTGTTCATTGGGAGGTTTACAACCTCATTGTTCATTGGGAGGTTTACAACCTCATTGTTCATTGGGAGGTTTACAACCTCATTGTTCATTGGGAGGTTTACAACCTCATTGTTCATTGGGAGGTTTACAACCTCATTGTTCATTGGGAGGTTTACAACCTCATTGTTCATTGGGAGGTTTACAACCTCATTGTTCATTGGGAGGTTTACAACCTCATTGTTCATTGGGAGGTTTACAACCTCATTGTTTACAACCTCATTGTTCATTGGGAGGTTTACAACCTCATTGTTCATTGGGAGGTTTACAACCTCATTGTTCATTGGGAAGTTTACAACCTCATTGTTCATTGGGAGGTTTACAACCTCATTGTTTACAACCTCATTGTTCATTGGGGGAGGTTTACAACCTCAGTGTTCAACCTTGGGAGGTTTACAACCTCATTGTTCATTGGGAGGTTTACAACCTCATTGTTCATTGGGAGGTTTACAACCTCATTGTTCATTGGGAGGTTTACAACCTCATTGTTCATTGGGAGGTTTACAACCTAATTGTTCATTGGGAGGTTTACAACCTAGTGAGTCATTTTTATTTGTACTTTTCCCCCCTTTTTCTCACCAATTGGGACGTGGTATTACAACCTCATTGTTCATTGGTAGTTAGTCTTGTCCCATTGCTGCAACTCCCATTGTTCATGGACTTGAGAGGGAGGTTTACGAAGGTTGAGGGAGCCCTCATTGTTCGTCCTCATTGTTCAAACATGACCCTGCCAAGGTTCCAGCCTCTGCTGCTTGACACACTACTCCTCAGCTTGGGAACAACCTCATTGTTCATTGGGAAGCCAGTTCATTGCACCAATTTGTTGGAGGAAACCTCATTGTTCATTGGGACGTTTACACCTCATTGTTCATTGGCAGGTTTACAACGTGTTTACAGCGGGAGGTTTACAGCAAACCCCTCCCTAACCTCATTGTTCATTGGGAGGTTTACAACCTCAGTGTTCTTGGGAGGTTTACAACCTCATTGTTCAAAGTTTACCCTCCCTAACCCGGACGTTTACGCTGGGAAGTTTACAACCTCAAAGCCTCCCAACCTAACCCGGGAGGTTTACAACCTCAGCTGGGCCAACCTCATTGCCTTACCCTCATTGTTCAACCCGGGGAGGTTTACAACCTCATTGCTGGGCCAAAGCCATTGTTCCCCTAACCCGGTACGACGCTGGGCCAAAGCCTCCCTAACCCCGGGACTTGACGCTGAGGCCCTCTGAAAGCCTCCCTAACCCCGGACGACGCTGGGCCAAAGCCTCCCCTAACCCGGACGACGCTGGGCCAAAGCCTCCCTAACCCGGACGACGCTGGGCCAAAGCCTCCCCGGACGACGCTAACCCGGACGACGCTGGGCCAAAGCCTCCCCTAACCCGGACGACGCTGGGCCAAAGCCTCCCCTAACCCGGACGACGCTGGGCCAAAGCCTCCCCTAACCCGGACGACGCTGGGCCAAAGCCTCCCCTAACCCGGACGACGCTGGGCCAAAGCCTCCCCTAACCCGGACGACGCTGGGCCAAAGCCTCCCCTAACCCGGACGACGCTGGGCCAAAGCCTCCCCTAACCCGGACGACGCTGGGCCAAAGCCTCCCCTAACCCGGACGACGCTGGGCCAAAGCCTCCCCTAACCCGGACGACGCTGGGCCAAAGCCTCCCCTAACCCGGACGACGCTGGGCCAAAGCCTCCCCTAACCCGGACGACGCTGGGCCAAAGCCTCCCCTAACCCGGACGACGCTGGGCCAAAGCCTCCCCTAACCCGGAGCCTCCCCTAACCCGGACGACGCTGGGCCAAAGCCTCCCTAACCCGGACGACGCTGGGCCAAAGCCTCCCTAACCCGGACGACGCTGGGCCAAAGCCTCCCTAACCCGGACGACGCTGGGCCAAAGCCTCCCTAACCCGGACGACGCTGGGCCAAACCCTCCCCTAACCCGGACGACGCTGGGCCAAACCCTCCCCTAACCCGGACGACGCTGGGCCAAACCCTCCCCTAACCCGGACGACGCTGGGCCAAAGCCTCTCCTAACCCGGACGAAGCTGGGCCAAAGCCTCCCCTAACCCGGACGACGCTGGGCCAAACCCGCCTCATGGTTCTCCCAATCGTGGCCGGGTGCGACACAGGCTGGGATCGAATCCTGGGTCTGTAGTGACACCTCTAACACTGCGATGCAGTGCCTTAGACCACTGCGCCACTGGGGAGGCCCTCGTGAGTCATTTCTGGTGAAATTATCCTCTGCTTTGTTCTGATCCTGTGGGCTGTGTGTGTGTGTGTGTGTGTGTGTTCCTCGTGGGCTGTGTGTGTGTGTTCCTCGTGGGCTGTGTGTGTGTGTTCCTCGTGGGCTGTGTGTGTGTGTTCCTCGTGGGCTGTGTGTGTGTGTGTGTTCCTCGTGGGCTGTGTGTGTGTGTGTGTTCCTCGTGGGCTGTGTGTGTGTGTGTGTTCCTCGTGGGCTGTGTGTGTGTGTGTGTTCCTCGTGGGCTGTGTGTGTGTGTGTGTGTTCCTCGTGGGCTGTGTGTGTGTGTGTGTTCCTCGTGGGCTGTGTGTGTGTGTGTGTGTTCCTCGTGGGCTGTGTGTGTGTGTGTGTCCTCGTGGGCTGTGTGTGTGTGTGTGTTCCTCGTGGGCTGTGTGTGTGTGTGTGTTCCTCGTGGGCTGTGTGTGTGTGTGTGTTCCTCGTGGGCTGTGTGTGTGTGTGTGTTCCTCGTGGGCTGTGTGTGTGTGTGTGTGTGTGTGTGTTCCTCGTGGGCTGTGTGTGTGTGTGTTCCTCGTGGGCTGTGTGTGTGTGTGTTTCTCGTGGGCTGTGTGTGTGTTCCTCGTGGGCTGTGTGTGTGTGTGTTCCTCGTGGGCTGTGTGTGTGTGTGTTCCTCGTGGGCTGTGTGTGTGTGTTCCTCGTGGGCTGTGTGTGTGTGTGTTCCTCGTGGGCTGTGTGTGTGTGTTCCTCGTGGGCTGTGTGTGTGTTCCTCGTGGGCTGTGTGTGTGTGTGTGTTCCTCGTGGGCTGTGTGTGTGTGTGTTCTGTGTGTGTGTGTGTTCCTCGTGGGCTGTGTGTGTGTGTTCCTCGTGGGCTGTGTGTGTGTGTGTTCCTCGTGGGCTGTGTGTGTGTGTGTGGGCTGTTCCTCGTGGGCTGTGTGTGTGTGTGTTCCTCGTGGGCTGTGTGTGTGTGTGTGTTCCTCGTGGGCTGTGTGTGTGTGTGTGTTCCTCGTGGGCTGTGTGTGTGTGTGTTCCTCGTGGGCTGTGTGTGTGTGTGTGTGTGTGTTCCTCGTGGGCTGTGTGTGTGTGTGTGTTCCTCGTGGGCTGTGTGTGTGTGTGTGTGTTCCTCGTGGGCTGTGTGTGTGTGTGTTCCTCGTGGGCTGTGTCGTGTGTGTTCTGTGTGTGTGTGTGTGTGTTCCTCGTGGGCTGTGTGTGTGTGTGTGTTGTGTGTGTGTTCCTCGTGGGCTGTGTGTGTGTGTGTGTGTTCCTCGTGGGCTGTGTGTGTGTGTGTGTGTTCCTCGTGGGCTGTGTGTGTGTGTGGGCTGTGTGTGTGTTCCTCGTGGGCTGTGTGTGTGTGTGTGTGTGTGTTCCTCGTGGGCTGTGTGTGTGTGTGTGTGTTCCTCGTGGGCTGTGTGTGTGTGTGTGTGTGTGTTCCTCGTGGGCTGTGTGTGTGTGTGTGTTCCTCGTGGGCTGTGTGTGTGTGTGTGTGTGGGCTGTGTGTGTGTGTGTTCCTCGTGGGCTGTGTGTGTGTGTGTGTTCCTGGGCGTGGGCTGTGTGTGTGTGTGTGTTCCTCGTGGGCTGTGTGTGTGTGTGTGTTCCTCGTGGGCTGTGTGTGTGTGTGTGTTCCTCGTGGGCTGTGTGTGTGTGTGTGTTCCTCGTGGGCTGTGTGTGTGTGTGTGTTCCTCGTGGGCTGTGTGTGTGTGTGTGTTCCTCGTGGGCTGTGTGTGTGTGTGTGTTCCTCGTGGGCTGTGTGTGTGTGTGTGTTCCTCGTGGGCTGTGTGTGTGTGTGTGTCCTCGTGGGCTGTGTGTGTGTGTGTTCCTCGTGGGCTGTGTGTGTGTGTGTTCCTCGTGGGCTGTGTGTGTGTGTGTTTCCTCGTGGGCTGTGTGTGTGTGTGTGTTCCTCGTGGGCTGTGTGTGTGTGTGTGTGTGTCCTCGTGGGCTGTGTGTGTGTGTGTGTGGGCTGTGTGTGTGTGTGTGTTCCTCGTGGGCTGTGTGTGTGTGTGTGTTCCTCGTGGGCTGTGTGTGTGTGTGTGTTCCTCGTGGGCTGTGTGTGTGTGTGTTCCTCGTGGGCTGTGTGTGTGTGTGTTCCTCGTGGGCTGTGTGTGTGTGTGTGTTCCTCGTGGGCTGTGTGTGTGTGTGTTCCTCGTGGGCTGTGTGTGTGTGTGTGTTCCTCGTGGGCTGTGTGTGTGTGTGTGTTCCTCGTGGGCTGTGTGTGTGTGTGTGTTCCTCGTGGGCTGTGTGTGTGTGTGTGTTCCTGTGTGGGCTGTGTGTGTGTGTGTGTTCCTCGTGGGCTGTGTGTGTGTGTTCCTCGTGGGCTGTGTGTGTGTGTGTTCCTCGTGGGCTGTGTGTGTGTGTTCCTCGTGGGCTGTGTGTGTGTGTGTTCCTCGTGGGCTGTGTGTGTGTGTGTTCCGTGGGCTGTGTGTGTGTGTGTTCTGTGTGTGTGTGTGTTCCTCGTGGGCTGTGTGTGGGCTGTGTGTCCTCGTGGGCTGTGTGTGTGTGTTCCTCGTGGGCTGTGTGTGTGTGTTCCTCGTGGGCTGTGTGTGTGTGTTCCTCGTGGGCTGTGTGTGTGTGTGTTCCTGGGCTGTGGGCTGTGGGCTGTGTGTGTGTCCTCGTGGGCTGTGTGTGTGTGTTCCTCGTGGGCTGTGTGTGTGTGTTCCTCGTGGGCTGTGTGTGTGTGTTCTCGTGGGCTGTGGGCTGTGTGTGTGTGTGTTCCTCGTGGGCTGTGTGTGTGTGTGTGTTCCTCGTGGGCTGTGTGTGTGTGTGTGTTCCTCGTGGGCTGTGTGTGTGTGTTCCTCGTGGGCTGTGTGTGTGTGTTCCTCGTGGGCTGTGTGTGTGTGTGTGTTGTGTGTGTGTTCCTCGTGGGCTGTGTGTGTGTGTTCCTCGTGGGCTGTGTGTGTGTGTGTGTTCCTGGGCTGTGGGCTGTGTGTGTGTGTGTGTTCCTCGTGGGCTGTGTGTGTGTGTGTGTTCCTCGTGGGCTGTGTGTGTGTGTGTGTTCCTCGTGGGCTGTGTGTGTGTGTGTTCCTCGTGGGCTGTGTGTGTGTGTGTGTTCCTCGTGGGCTGTGTGTGTGTGTGTGTCCTCGTGGGCTGTGTGTGTGTGTGTGTGTTCCTCGTGGGCTGTGTGTGTGTGTGTGTTCCTCGTGGGCTGTGTGTGTGTGTGTGTTCCTCGTGGGCTGTGTGTGTGTGTGTGTGTGTGGGCTCCTCGTGGGCTGTGTGTGTGTGTGTGTGTTCCTCGTGGGCTGTGTGTGTGTGTGTGTGTTCCTCGTGGGCTGTGTGTGTGTGTGTGTTCCTCGTGGGCTGTGTGTGTGTGTGTGTTCCTCGTGGGCTGTGTGTGTGTGTGTGTTCCTCGTGGGCTGTGTGTGTGTGTGTGTTCCTCGTGGGCTGTGTGTGTGTGTGTTCCTCGTGGGCTGTGTGTGTGTGTGTTCCTCGTGGGCTGTGTGTGTTCCTCGTGGGCTGTGTGTGTGTGTGTTCCTCATGGGCTGTGTGTGTGTGTGTTCCTCGTGGGCTGTGTGTGTGTGTGTGTTCCTCGTGGGCTGTGTGTGTGTGTGTTCCTCATGGGCTGTGTGTGTGTTCCTCATGGGCTGTGTGTGTGTGTTCCACATGGGTTGTGTGTGTGAGTTCCACATGGGTTGTGTGTGTGAGTGTGTCCGTCTGTGTTCCTCGTTGAGAGGAATCACCTTCAATACAGGTCACAGTGATTAAACTATACATAATTCATGATGTAGATTAATCTGAAATGCATTTTATAGTGTTTTATTCACATCGACACACTAATGAATATGCAAAACCGTTATGGTTGAGATTCAGATACAATATCATACGGCTATCTTACTTTGCTGTTATTCCAATTCAGGTAGTTTGGGCAGGCAGGTAGCATACGGAGTAGAAGTGGAAATCACTTGAATTAATCAAAAGCATAATTCAGGTATTTCAAGAAAAACTCAGTTTTTCCGAGGACTTCTTGACTCTGAGTTTCAGATGGCATTTGTCATAGCTGAAGAGCGTTGGGCCAGTAACCATCATTTTACTGATATATGCAAGCCAGAAGAGCATATGAATTCAAGGTCAGGATTATGCATGTGACTGACACATTTTGTCATGCCCTGATCAGATCCCCATTGGGAATATGATGGTGTGTGGAGCCATAGAAATTAATCAGAATGATTTCCAAAAGTCTGTAGATCTCTGTCCAAATCTGAAGATATCTGTCCAAAGATCACACAATCATTGTAGAGAATATCTGTGGAGACTCAGAGCCCATTGCATAGCAATTATACTGTGATATGATATTACCTGACAGATGCATGAACCCTCTGTCCTGTTAACACAGCTAGTCTAACACAATGGACCTGTTTTCTCTCTCCTCAGTGACTGGCTGTCTAATAACGTGTTGAGGATAGGGATAGGGAGGCAGAGATAGAGGGAGTGAGGCCGAGGTAGAGGGGTGGTTAGAGGCAGAGCAAGAGAAGGGGTTAAAGGAAGGAAGGGAGTGAGTGAGAGATAGGTGGTTAGAGGGAGAGAGGCAGGGTGAAGCAGAGTGAGAGGTGGTTAGAGGCAGAGCAAGAGAAGGGGTTAAAGGAAGGAAGGGAGTGAGTGAGAGGTGGTTAGAGGAAGAGAGGCAGAGAGAGAGGTAGAGAGAAAGAACCCTCTCTTCAGTGAGGTCAGATGAAGTCCAGCCAGACTGTCTTTCTCTAGATCTCCACTTCATCCCCCTCTTTTACCTCTACCCTGCTTCTATCTTCCCGTTTCCCTCCTTCAGCTCCCATTTATCACCCACGTAGGAACCACACATAGGATTTCCTCAAGTATAGAAAGGCAACTGAATGCTGTAGCCTAGCCCTGCTTCAGGTGTGTATGCTGTTAAAGGCCTCTCACTCTCTTTCATCTCTCTGTCTGTAATCCAGCAACAAAAACAAGACCCTATGCATTAACCTGTACATCTCCAATCTGCCTGTGTCTATGGACGAGCAGATTTAACCGTGTTCCCCCCTCCCTTTCTCTCTCCATCCCCCCACAGCAACAGGACCCCACTAACCTGTACATCTCCAACCTGCCTGTGTCTATGGACGAGCAGATTTAACCGTGTTCCCCCTCCCTTTCTCTCTCCATCCCCCCACAGCAACAGGACCCCACTAACCTGTACATCTCCAATCTGCCTGTGTCTATGGACGAGCAGATTTAACCGTGTTCCCCCCTCCCTTTCTCTCTCCATCCCCCACAGCAACAGGACCCCACTAACCTGTACATCTCCAACCTGCCTGTGTCTATGGACGAGCAGATTTAACCCTGTACCCCCCTCCCTTTCTCTCTCCCTCTCCCCACAGCAACAGGAGCAGGACCCCACTAACCTGTACATCTCCAACCTGCCTGTGTCTTTGGATGAGCAGGAGCTGGAGAATATGCTGAAGCCCTTCAGTCAGGTCATCTCTACACGCATCCTTAGAGACGCCAATGGCACCAGCAGAGGAGTGGGCTTTGCCAGGTAAACAATTTCACAGCTATGTAGGAGAAGCATAAACAGACTCTCTTGTGCTGAGTAATGGGTACCTCCATATTTAAACAGTGACAAATGCAATGTTATGGGTTCATATGCCTTGTCAACGCGTGGCCATCCTCAGCGGGGTCGACTGAAACCGGAAGCACCCGGTTTAGGGCAAAAGCATAGAGGAAGAGGCGGAGCCTGAGAACCTAATGCTTCCGGGTTTCTGTAGACCCCGCTCAGATGTTTCTTTGCGCCTGCTTCGCCAGGTTAAGGCATAGCTGGCTTGCCAGGTGAACTCAACTATCTGCTGGACCCTCTGCTGGTCATTGGCGATAGTACATCACATCATCCTTTAAAATCACACTTTCTTTTCAGGATGGAGTCAACAGAGAAATGTGAGACTATCATTCAACATTTCAACGGCAAATATATCAAGACTCCACCTGGAGTTCCAGGTGAGACATTCTGTCTGAACAGGTGTTATTTTTATCAGACACTTCTGTATGAAGCTAAGGAGCAGGTCAGGAGTAACAGAAAGGCTCTTCCACAGTATCTGGATTCACTGTCCTATTTTAATAAACAATATACACACAGAATAGCCCCTTCAGTGTTCCACAGTCACTCAACCCTCTTCCTCTCCTCCCCACCACAGTGCCCTCGGAACCCCTGTTATGTAAGTTTGCAGACGGAGGACAGAAGAAGAGACAGAGCCAGGGAAAGTACCTGCAGCATGGCCGTCCCTGGACAAGAGATGGAGAAACGGTGAGTTCTCATTGAGACAGTAAACAGTCTGCAATGGTCCCCGTAGCCTCTCATTGAGACAGTAAACAGTCTGCTATGGTCCCCGTAGACTCTCATTGAGACAGTAAACAGTCTGCTATGGTCCCCGTAGCCTCTCATTGAGACAGTAAACAGTCTGCTATGAGACAGTAAACAGTCTGCTATGGTCCCCGTAGCCTCTCATTGAGACAGTAAACAGTCTGCTATGGTCCCCGTAGCCTCTCATTGAGACAGTAAACAGTCTGCTATGGTCCCCGTAGCCTCTCATTGAGACAGTAAACAGTCTGCTATGGTCCCCGTAGCCTCTCATTGAGACAGTAAACAGTCTGCTATGGTCCCCGTAGCCTCTCATTGAGACAGTAAACAGTCTGCTATGGTCCCCGTAGCCTCTCATTGAGACAGTAAACAGTCTGCTATGGTCCCCGTAGCCTCTCATTGAGACAGTAAACAGTCTGCTATGGTCCCCGTAGCCTCTCATTGAGACAGTAAACAGTCTGCAATGGTCCCCGTAGCTCATTGAGACAGTAAACAGTCTGCAATGGTCCCCGTAGCCTCTCATTGAGACAGTAAACAGTCTGCTATGGTCCCCGTAGCCTCTCATTGAGACAGTAAACAGTCTGCTATGGTCCCCGTAGCCTCTCATTGAGACAGTAAACTCTCATTGAGAGACAGTAAACAGTCTGCTATGGTCCCCGTAGCCTCTCATTGAGACAGTAAACAGTCTGCTATGGTCCCCGTAGCCTCTCATTGAGACAGTAAACAGTCTGCTATGGTCCCCGTAGACAGTAAACTCTCATTGAGACAGTAAACAGTCTGCTATGGTCCCCCTCTCATTGAGACAGTAAACAGTCTGCTACTCTCATTGAGACAGTAAACAGTCTGCTATGGTCCCCGTAGCCTCTCATTGAGACAGTAAACAGTCTGCTATGGTCCCCGTAGCCTCTCATTGAGACAGTAAACAGTCTGCTATGGTCCCCGTAGCCTCTCATTGAGACAGTAAACAGTCTGCTATGGTCCCCGTAGCCTCTCATTGAGACAGTAAACAGTCTGCTATGGTCCCCGTAGCCTCTCATTGAGACAGTAAACAGTCTGCTATGGTCCCCGTAGCCTCTCATTGAGACAGTAAACAGTCTGCTATGGTCCCCGTAGCCTCTCATTGAGACAGTAAACAGTCTGCTATGGTCCCCGTAGCCTCTCATTGAGACAGTAAACAGTCTGCCATCATCCCCGTAGCCTCTCATTGAGACAGTAAACAGTCTGCTATGGTCCCCGTAGCCTCTCATTGAGACAGTAAACAGTCTGCCATCATCCCCGTAGCCTCTCATTGAGACAGTAAACAGTCTATGGTCCCCGTAGACTCTCATTGAGACAGTAAACAGTCTATGGTCCCCGTAGACTCTCATTGAGACAGTAAACAGTCTGCTATCGTCCCCGAAGCCTCTCATTTTATCAAGGCTGTTCAGGTCATTTTATCAAGGCTGTTCAGGTCATTTTTATCAAGGCTGTTCAGGTCATTTTTATCAAGGCTGTTCAGGTCATTTTTATCAAGGCTGTTCAGGTCATTTTTATCAAGGCTGTTCAGGTCATTTTTATCAAGGCTGTTCAGGTCATTTTTATCAAGGCTGTTCAGGTCATTTTTATCAAGGCTGTTCGGGTCATTTTTATCAAGGCTGTTCGGGTCATTTTATCAAGGCCGTTCGGGTCATTTTATCAAGGCCGTTCGGGTCATTTTATCAAGGCCGTTCGGGTCATTTTATCAAGGCCGTTCGGGTCATTTTATCAAGGCCGTTCGGGTCATTTTATCAAGGCCGTTCGGGTCATTTTATCAAGGCCGTTCGGGTCATTTTATCAAGGCCGTTCGGGTCATTTTATCAAGGCCGTTCGGGTCATTTTATCAAGGCCGTTCGGGTCATTTTATCAAGGCCGTTCGGGTCATTTTATCAAGGCCGTTCAGGTCATTTTATCAAGGCCGTTCAGGTCATTTTATCAAGGCCGTTCGGGTCATTTTATCAAGGCCGTTCAGGTCATTTTATCAAGGCCGTTCGGGTCATTTTATCAAGGCCGTTCGGGTCATTTTATCAAGGCCGTTCAGGTCATTTTATCAAGGCCGTTCAGGTCATTTTATCAAGGCCGTTCATTTTATCAAGGCTATTCAGGTCATTTTCTACTCTATCAAGTACAATAATGTTAAAGCTAAAATGTCTGTCTTGTTCCAACTTCTATCTGGTTAGGTATTTCTCAGTCAAATGCCGGTGGCTCCCAAGTGGCACAGCAGTCTAAGGCACTGCATTGCAGTGCTAGAGGTGTCACCCTGATTTGATCCCATAGGGTGGCACACAATTGGACCATCGTCGTCCGGGTTAGGGGAGGGTTTGGCCTGGGTAGGCCATCATCGTAATTAAGAATTTGTTCTTAACTTGCCTAGTTAAATAAAGGTTAAAGAAAATAAAATATATAATGTAATAATGTATGTGTGCTTACTGCATGTATCTGTTTGACCACAGGGAGGAATGACACTGACCTATGACCCCACCACAGCCTTACAGAATGGGTGAGTTCAGATACTCCACTAAACCTCAGAGATAATCCTAGACATATGTACTGTAGGGGAAGCAGTATGTGTTGGATACTGATGGGTTTCTTCTCTCTGTCTGTGTGTCTCTCCAGGTTCTACTCAGCTCCCTACAGTATGGCCCCTAACAGAATGATCGCTCAGACCTCCCTCCCCCCCTACATGCACTCTCCTGTTAATACCTACCAGGTCAGGACAGTCTGTTGTATCTCTCCTGTTAATACCTACCAGGTCAGGACAGTCTGTTGTATCTCTCCTGTTAATACCTACCAGGTCAGGACAGTCTGTTGTATCTCTCCTGTTAATACTTACCAGGTCAGGAAAGTCTGTTGTATCTCTCCTGTTAATACCTACCAGGTCAGGACAGTCTGTTGTATCTCTCCTGTTAATACCTACCAGGTCAGGACAGTCTGTTGTATCTCTCCTGTTAATACCTACCAGGTCAGGACAGTCTGTTGTATCTCTCCTGTTAATACCTACCAGGTCAGGACAGTCTGTTGTATCTCTCCTGTTAATACCTACCAGGTCAGGACAGTCTGTTGTATCTCTCCTGTTAATACCTACCAGGTCAGGACAGTCTGTTGTATCTCTCCTGTTAATACCTACCAGGTCAGGACAGTCTGTTGTATCTCTCCTGTTAATACCTACCAGGTCAGGACAGTCTGTTGTATCTCTCCTGTTAATACCTACCAGGTCAGGACAGTCTGTTGTATCTCTCCTGTTAATACCTACCAGGTCAGGACAGTCTGTTGTATCTCTCCTGTTAATACCTACCAGGTCCTACCAGGTCAGGACAGTCTGTTGTATCTCTCCTGTTAATACCTACCAGGTCAGGACAGTCTGTTCTCTCCTGTTATCTACCAGGTCAGGACAGTCTGTTGTATCTGTTAATACCTACCAGGTCAGGACAGTCTGTTGTATCTCTCCTGTTAATACCTACCAGGTCAGGACAGTCTGTTGTATCTCTCCTGTTAATACCTACCAGGTCAGGACAGTCTGTTGTATCTCTCCTGTTAATACCTACCAGGTCAGGACAGTCTGTTGTATCTCTCCTGTTAATACCTACCAGGTCAGGACAGTCTGTTGTATCTCTCTCTTGTTAATACCTACCAGGTTAATACCTACCAGGTCAGGACAGTCTGTTGTATCTCTCCTGTTATCTCAGGACAGTCTGTTGTATCTGTTAATACCTACCAGGTCAGGACAGTCTGTTGTATCTCTCCTGTTAATACCTACCAGGTCAGGACAGTCTGTATCTCTCCTGTTAATACCTATCTCTGTTGTATCTCTGTTAATACCTACCAGGTCAGGACAGTCTGTTGTATCTCTCCTGTTAATACCTACCAGGTCAGGACAGTCTGTTGTATCTCTCCTGTTAATACCTACCAGGTCAGGACAGTCTGTTGTATCTCTCCTGTTAATACCTACCAGGTCAGGACAGTCTGTTGTATCTCTCCTGTTAATACCTACCAGGTCAGGACAGTCTGTTGTATCTCTCCTGTTAATACCTACCAGGTCAGGACAGTCTGTTGTATCTCTCTTGTTAATACCTACCAGGTCAGGACAGTCTGTTGTATATCTCTCCTGTTAATACCTACCAGGTCAGGACAGTCTTGTATATCTCTCCTGTTAATACCTACCAGGTCAGGACAGTCTGTTGTATATCTCCTGTTAATACCTACCAGGTCAGGACAGTCTGTTGTATCTCTCCTGTTAATACCTACCAGGTCAGGACAGTCTGTTGTATCTCTCCTGTTAATACCTACCAGGTCAGGACAGTCTGTTGTATCTCCTGTTAATATCTCTCTGTTGTATCTGTTAATACCTACCAGGTCAGGACAGTCTGTTGTATATCTCTCCTGTTAATACCTACCAGGTCAGGACAGTCTTGTATATCTCTCCTGTTAATACCTACCAGGTCAGGACAGTCTGTTGTATCTCGCCTGTTAATACCTACCAGGTCAGGACAGTCTGTTGTATCTCTCCTGTTAATACCTACCAGGTCAGGACAGTCTGTTGTATCTCTCCTGTTAATACCTACCAGGTCAGGACAGTCTGTTGTATCTCTCCTGTTAATACCTACCAGGTCAGGACAGTCTGTTGTATCTCTCCTGTTAATACCTACCAGGTCAGGACAGTCTGTTGTATCTCTCTTGTTAATACCTACCAGGTCAGGACAGTCTGTTGTATATCTCTCCTGTTAATACCTACCAGGTCAGGACAGTCTGTGGTATCTCTCCTGTAAATACTGTACCTACCAGGTCAGGAGTCTGTTGTATCTCTGACAATACTGCACACATCCAAGGTGGCGTAGCAATAAGTTGTCCTGTCGTATCGTCTCTCTGTATATATAGTCTCTTTCTTTTGACATTTTTTTTCTTCGCATATCTTTAAAAACATTTTGCTAAACCTAAGCTTCCAAATACTCTCCTGCAACCCGCCTCACCCAATGTAGCTACTTTTCCTAAAGTATTTATATTTACTTCGGAACCGGAACCCCTCACCCCTGATGCACGCTGGACTGTCCATTAATCACGGTACTCCATTTTGCTTGTTTGTTTTATCTGTCGGCCCCGTTGCCTAGTCAACGCCATTTTACCTGCTGTTGTTGTGCTAGCTGATTAGCTGTTGTCTCACCTAATGTTTTAGCTAGCTTTCCCAATTCAACACCTGTGATTACTGTATGCCTCGCTGTATGTCTCTCTCAAATGTCAATATGCCTTGTATACTGTTGCTCAGGTTAGTTATCATTGTTTTAGTTCACAATGGAGCCCCTAGTCCCACTCCTCATACCCCTGATACCTCCTTTGTCCCACCTCCCACATATGCGGTGACCTCACCCATTACAATCAGCATGTCCAGAGATACAACCTCTCTCATCACCCAGTGCCTGGGCTTACCTCCGCTGTACCCGCATCCCACCATACCCCTGTCTGCGCATTATGCCCCGAATATATTCTACCATGCCCAGAAACCTGCTCCTCTTATTCTCTGCCCCCAACGCTCTAGGCGACCAGTTTTGATAGCCTTTAGCCGCACCCTCATACTACTCCTTCTCTGTTCCGCGGGTGATGTGGAGGTAAACCCAGGCCCTGCATGTCCCCAGGCACCCTCATTTGTTGACTTCTGTGATCGAAAAAGCCTTGTTTTCATGCATGTCAACATCAGAAGCCTCCTCCCTAAGTTTGTTTTACTCACTGCTTTAGCACACTCTGCTAACCCTGATGTCCTTGCCGTGTCTGAATCCTGGCTCAGGAAGGCCACCAAAAATTCAGAGATTTCCATACCCAACTATAACATCTTCCGTCAAGATAGAACTGCCAAAGGGGGAGGAGTTAAAGTCTACTGCAGAGATAGCCTGAAAAGTAATGTCATACTTTCCAGGTCCATACCCAAACAGTTCGAACTACTAATTCTGAAAATTACTCTCTCCAGAAATAAGTCTCTCACTGTTGCCGCCTGCTTACCGACCCCCCTCAGCTCCCAGCTGTGCCCTGGACACCATTTGTGAATTGATTGCCCCCCATCTAGCTTCAGAGTTTGTTCTGTTAGGTGACCTAAACTGGGATATGCTTAACACCCCGGCAGTCCTACAATCTAAGCTAGATGCCCTCAATCTCACACAAATCATCAAGGAACCCACCAGGTACAACTCTAACTCTGTAAGCAAGGGCACCCTCATAGACGTCATCCTGACCAACTGGCCCTCCAAATACACCTCCGTTGTCTTCAACCAGGATCTCAGCGATCACTGCCTCATTGCCTCTATCCGCTACAGTGCCGCAGTCAAACGACCACCCCTCATCACTGTCAAACGCTCCCTAAAACACTTCTGTGAGCAGGCCTTTCTAATAGACCTGGCCCGGGTATCCTGGAAGGACATTGACCTCATCCCGTCAGTTGAGGATGCCTGGTCATTCTTTAAAAGTAACTTCCTCACCATTTTAGATAAGCATGCTCCGTTCAAAAAATGCAGAACTAAGAACAGATACAGCCCTTGGTTCACTCCAGACCTGACTGCCCTCGACCAGCACAAAAAATCCTGTGGCGGACTGCAATAGCATCGAATAGTCCCCGCGATATGAAACTGTTCAGGGAAGTCAGGAACCAATACACACAATCAGTCAGGAAAGCTAAGGCCAGCTTCTTCAGGCAGAAGTTTGCATCTTGTAGCTCCAACTCCAAAAAGTTCTGGGACACTGAAGTCCATGGAGAACAAGAGAACCTCCTCCCAGCTGCCCACTGCACTGAGGCTAGGGAACACGGTCACCACCGATAAATCCATGATTATTGAAACTTCAACAAGCATTTCTCAACGGCTGGCCATGCCTTCCGCCCGGCTACTCCTACCTCGGCCAACAACTCCGCCCCCCCCCGCAGCTCCTCGCCCAAGCCTCTCCAGGTTCTCCTTTACCCAAATCCAGATAGCAGATGTTCTGAAAGAGCTGCAAAACCTGGACCCGTATAAATCAGCTGGGCTTGACAATCTGGACCCTCTATTTCTGAAACTATCCGCCGCCATTGTCGCAACCCCTATTACCAGCCTGTTCAACCTCTCTTTCATATCGTCTGAGATCCCCGAGGATTGAAAGCTGCCGCAGTCATCCCCTCTTCAAAGGGGGAGACACCTTGGACCCAAACTGTTACAGCCTATCTAAGGTCTTCGAAAGCCAAGTCAACAAACAGGTCACTGACCATCTCGAATCCCACCGTACCTTCTCCGCTATGCAATCTGGTTTCCGAGCCGGTCACGGGTGCACCTCAGCCACACTCAAGGTACTAAACGATATCATAACCGCCATCGATAAAAGACAGTACTGTGCAGCCGTCTTCATCGACCTTGCCAAGGCTTTCGACTCTGTCAATCACCATATTCTTATCGGCAGACTCAGTAGCCTCAGTTTTTCGGATGACTGCCTTGCCTGGTTCACCAATTACTTTGCAGACAGAGTTCAGTGTGTCAAATCGGAGGGCATGCTGTCCGGTCCTCTGGCAGTCTCTATGGGGGTGCCACAGGGTTCAATTCTCGGGTCGACTCTTTTCTCTGTATATATCAATGATGTTGCTCTTGCTGTGGGCGATTCCCTGATCCACCTCTACGCAGATGACACCATTCTATATACTTTCGGCCCGTCATTGGACCCTGTGCTATCTAACCTCCAAACGAGCTTCAATGCCATACAACACTCCTTCCGTGGCCTCCAACTGCTCTTAAACGCTAGTAAAACTAAATGCATGCTTTTCAACCGATCGCTGCCTGCACCCGCATGCCCGACTAGCATCACCACCCTGGATGGTTCCGACCTTGAATATGTGGACACCTATAAGTACCTAGGTGTCTGGCTAGACTGCAAACTCTCCTTCCAGACTCATACCAAACATCTCCAATCGAAAATCAAATCAAGAGTCGGCTTTCTATTCCGCAACAAAGCCTCCTTCACTCACGCTGCCAAGCTTACCCTAGTAAAACTGACTATCCTACCGATCCTCGACTTCGTCGATGTCATCTACAAAATTGCTTCCAACACTCTACTCAGCAAACTGGATGCAGTTTATCACAGTGCCATCCATTTTGTCACTAAAGCACCTTATACTACCCACCACTGCGACTTGTATGCTCTAGTCGGCTGGCCCTCGCTTCATATTCGTCGCCAGACCCACTGGCTCCAGGTCATCTACAAGGCCATGCTAGGTAAAGCTCCGCCTTATCTCAGTTCACTGGTCACGATGGCAACACCCATCCGTAGCACGCGCTCCAGCAGGTGTATCTCACTGATCATCCGTAAAGCCAACACCTCATTCGGCCGCCTTTCGTTCCAGTACTCTGCTGCCTGTGACTGGAACGAATTGCAAAAATCGCTGAAGTTGGAGACTTTTATTATCTCCCTCACCAACTTCAAACATCAGCTATCTGAGCAGCTAACCGATCGCTGCAGCTGTACAGTCTATTGGTAAATAGCCCACCCATTTTCACCTACCTCATCCCCACAGTTTTTATTTATTTACTTTTCTGCTCTTTGCACACCAATATCTCTACCTGTACATGATCATCTGATCATTTATCACTCCATTGTTAATCTGCAATATTGTAATTATTCGCCTACCTCCTCATGCCTTTTGCACACATTGTATATAGACTCCCCTTTTTTTCTATTGTGTTATTGACTTGTTAATTGTTTACTCCATGTGTAACTCTGTGTTGTCTGTTCACACTGCTATGCTTTATCTTGGCCAGGTCGCAGTTGCAAATGAGAACTTGTTCTCAACTAGTCTACCTGGTTAAATAAAGGTGAAATAAAAAATAAATCTTTCCTGAAAATACTGTATCTACCAGGTCAGTACACTGTCAGTTGTCCCATGTGTCTCAGTTGGTAGAGCATGGTGCTTTCAATGCCAGGGTTGTGGGTTTGATTCCCACAGGGGACCAGTACAAAGAAGTGTGAAAATGTATGGACTCACTACTGTAAGTTGCTCTGGACAAGTGTCTGCTAAATTAATAAAATGTGTATGTATTTCCCCTATAAATACGTAAAAGCTCAGTACACCGTCTGTTTTGGGGGAGGGAAGCAGCTAACTTCATGTAATCTTACACATTTTTACATGGGTCTGGGTCAAATAGAAAAATGTGCTGTTTTATAGCAAATCTCATGCTATTCTACACTTTTTGCAATGAGGCAGAGAAAATGTTGTTTTAACCTAATTTCCTGCTATTCTACACATTTGTACATTAGACTGAGAGAAAATGTAGCATTTGTAAAGCTAATTAAAGCTTAAATATAGGTGTGTTGACTGTGATAAAGGCACTGGATCATGAACAGTCTTGTTTGCTAAATGAACAACTGAAGTAGGCAGTGGCATGGTGCAGACAGCAATACAAGCACAGTGACATGTCTCAGTGTGGTCATATTAGTGGCTATTATGGGTGTGGCTTTCAGTTAGTTTTTTTTGGCAACCAATCCCGTGAAAGTGAATGTCATTCCAGTTCAACTGTTCTGTTATATTTAATCATATCGGACCAACCCAGTGCCCTGCTTGCTAGGAATCGGTCTGATGGTGTTTGCATGTTTAGGTAAAACACTGACAAATAAAAAGCAGAAAAATGCTCAATCTGATTGGGTGGGCCTGGCTCCCCAGTGGTGGGTGTGGCTACACCCCTGACACAGTCTATTGTATTTCTCCTGTAAATACCTACCTGGTCAGTACATGGTCTGTTGTATTTCTCCTGTAAATACCTACCTGGTCAGTACATGGTCTATTACATTTCTCCTGTAAATACCTACCTGGTCAGTACATGGTCTGTTGTATTTCTCCTGTAAATACCTACCTGGTCAGTACATGGTCTATTACATTTCTCCTGTAAATACCTACCTGGTCAGTACATGGTCTGTTGTATTTCTCCTGTAAATACCTACCTGGTCAGTACATGGTCTATTACATTTCTCCTGTAAATTCCTACCTGGTCAGTACATGGTCTATTACATTTTTCATGTAAATACCTACCTGGTCAGTACAGTCTGTTGTATTTCTTATTTTGAAAATCTGCAAAAATCAATCTTATGTTGTGTCTTCACTCTGCTGCAGATCCACAGTCCACAGTCCTGGATGCATCATCAGTCGTACCTCATGCAGACCTCAGTAAGTTGTACCCACCGCTACTGTTATTGTGGGTCTGTTACTGCCTATTAGTGAATCAGTGTGATCCGTCTCTGTTTGAGAGAGACACACCTGTTAAGGATAAACAAATGCTCTCTGTGATGTTTGAGCTGAGACACCTGTGCATACATGCATTTCTGTTTGACTGTGTGTATGACAACTCTGTGTGTGTCCTTAGGGCCAACTCCTGACACAGGGCATGGACCACACCATGTCCATCCAGCCCACCTCTATGATGGGGCCTCCCACACAGCAGCTCAGCCACCTCTCTATGGGCAGCAGTGGCACGGTCAGTCCCACAGAACACAACTATAGACACAGATGCATACATTGGACAAAGACATTGTGTTCGCAGTGTGATTCCTAATGCCAATTTCCATCCCCCCATAAAGACAGTTTTATTCAGACACATGAATAGATTCTAAAATGATTACTTTCTAAGATGTTTCTCCTCTGTATTTTAGTATATGCCGGCAAACACATCAATGCAAGGGACCTACATCCCTCAGTACACCCAAGTGCCTCAAAGCAACGTTTCAGTCGAGGTAAGAAACGCCCTCCTACACAGTCACTTCACTGACCGTTCAATGATCAACTGATCCTCCTCACCTCTTCAATATATTAACAGGAACTTGCCATCCTACAACAGGTTGCCCTGGAGACGCCCACAGAACACCCAGACTACTCCTACCAGCACAGCAAGTGAAGAGGAGACACTGGTGGGTTTACTAGAGTCTGTCTCCTGGGCAACCTGCCGCCCATACAGCTCAGCTCATAGTGGCTCTGGGCAGTACACACCAGACAGACGAATACAGACCAGACTGTCACACTAAAGACAAAAGGATATTTTCAAATCAGAGGTTATGGTAAACTGTTGGACACGTGGAACATCTATTTTAATAACAGAACATGACTTTTGTCGAAGAGAAAAACACACCACACACATTATTTTCTGTGCACGTATTAAATGATTTCACACTATTCTGGGGAGAATGAAAACCAGCAATATAAGTTACACCACCATGTGTCATTTTAGTCGTCGTCCTTTAGTTTTAGTTTGACATTTTTTTATATGCAGATTTTTTTTGGTCATGTTATTTTTAAGCTTTTCATCAGTTTGTTTTTGTTGCAGATTCAAAAAGTAAATGATCAATGATTTGTTTCTTAATTTCACAATACCATTGTTGTTTTTGTTCACTTCACGCTGCTGGTTTTAATTGTGTAATTGTTTGAAGAGAGAAGGCTGAACAAACTGCTCAAGTTACTTAGATGTGTATCATCTGGTGGTATCACCTGTTTTCTCTCTAAAGGGACAAGTATTGCAGGAGAATGAAACATTATTGAAAGTGGTCTTACTGTTTTTAGCACTTGGGTCCCTAGTTAAAATTGTCACAATTTAAATAGTTATTTAGAAAGAACGCTTAAGACAATCAAATATATTGAAATGATTATTTCCAGATTCTGGCTAATTATAATAAAATTATACAGGGAAAATGAAAAATATACGCACAATAAAATTTGACAGAGTAATTTAGTTGTTGGTTATATTTTGTGAATGTATTGCTCCAATGCTACCCAACAACATAAGTCTTTCAATTTGGTTTTAGTGGGTTAAGCTGCTACCGTTTAAACAGACCCAACGTTGTTCTTAGGAGTTCATATCATTGAGTGTTGAGCTAGTAGTTTAAAGAAGTAAATTAGAGCTCCAAAAAGTATGGCCAGTACTGAGATACGTTGCCGTGTCTTTTTGATTCCAGCTTTCTCTCGGTCTGTTGATTCCTCTGTTTCTGTTTGATGAGTGAACATTTTGTTTATTTAAAGAAAGTTTTCTTGATTTAAAAAAAAACATGTTCTTTAGTACTTTTAAGATTGATCAATGTTATTTTTGGTAGTGTGCATTGAGTAGGTACTTGTTTCTTTGGACAGTAGATTCAAGTAAAAAACACATTTGTTGTATTTTTCTTTTGAAATAGTGTCTACCATTACTGTCGTTTGTGTTCTGGGTTGTGACTACAAGGAATACAGCTACGGCCGGAATTGTCCTAGCAGCTTAGAACATTTTAGCTAACCCTAACCCTTTTCCTAACCTTAACCTGCCACGATAATGATCCTAACCTGATACGAAGAAGGCACTTCCAGTCATAGCAGTACTCCTGCTAGTGAGAACTGTGTTTGTTTTTCTCCATCTCTGGTTTTATTTTCAATCACATGGAAAAGGCTTTAAATGTTTGAGATTTCCAATCCATCTGTGTCAACAGGTTTTGGCAATTTCACACTGGTGTGCTTACTGCTCATCAGTCCAAGATAATTATCTGTTATACCTCTTACAAATCATTTCCGAAATGTGTCCCAAATGGTAATCATTCAGTCAGTGGTTAGGGAATGCAGTGTCTGAAAAGTTAGATTACCTCCTAGAGCAATGTAGAACCTTGCACAATGTTAATGTGCAAGGTTCTGAGATGTTTTATGAGGTCACAACTTCCATGGTTCTCAAGGCGGCTCTCACAGTCACAGCAGGTACTGTGTCCATATCCTCACTCTTCTGTCCTATGTTCAGAAACTAGGCCACCATCCAAGGTCAAACCTCTAATCCGACTGTTATTTCTCAAAATGGCCAGTGATCTATGCAATTAATTTATTGTCTACAATAATGCAATACTTATATTTCAGGTGACAACAATGGACTGTTTGTCAATAGTGACTTTTGAAACACAAATGTATCATTCTGCTATCAGTGGCTTTCATTTGAGTTGAACTTAATCCAAAACCTCTAGTTGTACGACTATCAGCCTCATTGTTCATCTAATGACAGTGAGATGGCTGCATAAAAGGGAATGGTTCATGAGATTGGAGCAAATCCCTCAGCTATCTTGCAAAAGGCCTCACACCATCTAACAATGGGATACAGACTACCTTGTCCAGCCAGATAGGGTCCTTGTTGTTGTTGGTTAACCAAATATTGGTAGATTTGTTTGTTACCAAAGACGACTTCCGGTAGGCATTTGAACATTTCTTCTAAGTGATCAATGCTGTAGAATAAATCTGTCGTTTGTTTTATCTTGTTCCTTTCCATTGATTTGTTGACACTAGTAATAATCTCTATGAATCATTAATTCATTTGTGGTAGGAAGTAAGAATCACAGAAATGCCTTAGATTTCATCAAGAGGGGATTTAAAGAGTGCTACACACTACATTACTATCTGGAAACATTCATCCATTGTCTGCAAATGTTTGATAAACAGGAATACTTTTCTTAGATTTGTAGTATCAGTTTTAGGAAACCACAATTCAATGTTTGATAAACTATCCGTCATATTTATTTTGAGTCAGTCATCATTCCAGATTGTTGTTTAACTCAAATAAAATGTTCAGCCTTAGTTTGAAATGTCAAAATGCTCTTGCCCTTTTCCATAGTTCAGATATTCATTCAGGAGTGTCAGTGTCACTCCATTAAGGGCCTAGTAGCGTCTGCTGGTTCTCCTTTCAATTAAGACCTACAGTGCATTCGGAAAGTATTCAGACCGCTTCACTTTTCAACGTTATTACATTACAGCCTTATTCTAAAATGGGTTCATTAACATGTTTTCCTTATCTACACACAATACCCCATAATGACAAAGTGAATACAGATTTTTAGAAGAAAAATGTATTTACATAAGTATTCAGACACTTTGCTATGAGACTAAAAATTGAGCTCAGGTGCATCCTGTTTCCATTGATTATCCTTTATTTTTCTACAACCGGATTGGAGTCCATCTGTGGTAAATTCAATTGATTAGACATGATCTGGAAAGGCACACACCTGTCTATATCAGGTCCCACAGTTGACAGTGCACGATAGAGCAAAAACCAAGCCATGAGGTCAAAGGAATTGTCTGAGCTCCAAGACAGGATTGTGTCGAGGCACAGACCTGGGGAAGGGTACCAAAACATTTCTGCAGCATTGAAGGTCCCAAAGAACACAGTGGCCTCCATCATTCTTAAAATGGAAGAAATTTGAAACCTGGCCAAACTGAACAATTGAGGGAGAAGGGCCTTCGTCAGGGAGGTGACCAAGAACCCGATGGTGTCTCGGACAGAGCTCCAGAGTTCCTCTGTGGAGATGAGAGAACCTTCCAGAAGGACAACCATGTCTGCAGCACTCCATCAATCAGGCCTTTATGGTAGAATGGCCAGACGGAAGCCACTCCTCATTAAAAAGGCACATGACAGCCCGCTTGGAGTTTGCCAAAAGGCACCTAAAAGGACTCTTGACCATGAGAAACAAGATTCTCTGATCTGATGAAACCAAGATTGAACTCTTTGGCCTGAATGCCAAGTTTCACATCTGGAGGAACCCTGGCACCATCCCTACGGTGAAGCATGGTGGTGGCAGCATCATGCTTTGGGGATGCTTTTCAGCAGCAGGGACTGGGAGACTAGTCAGGATCGAGGGAAAGATGAATGTAGCAAAGTACATCCTAGTGGTTAGAGCGTTGGACTAGTAACCGGAAGGTTGCAAGTCAAAATCCCCGAGCTGACAAGGTACAAATCTGTTGTTCTGCCCCTGAACAGGCAGTTAACCCACTGTTCCTAGGCAGTCATTGAATATAAGAAATTTGTTCTTTAAATGACTTGCCTAGTTAAATAAAGGTTAAATAAAAATAGAGATCCTTGACGAAAACCTGCTCCTGAGAGCTCAGAACCTCAGACTGGAGCGAATGTTCACCTTCCTACAGGACAATGACCCTAGGCACACAGCCAAGACCACGCAGGAGTGGCTTTGGGACAATTCTCTGAATGTCCTTGAGTGGCCCAGCCAGAGCCCGGACTTGAACACGATTGAACATCTGGAGAGACCTGAAAATAGCTGTGCAGCAATGCTCCCCATCCACCCTGACAGAGCTTGAGAGGATCTGCAGAGAAGAATGGGAGAAACTCACCAAATACAGGTGTGCCAAGCTTGTAGCGTCATACCCAAGAAGACTCGAGGCTGTAATTGCTGCCAAAGGTCCTTTAACAAAGTACTGAGTAAAGGGTCTGAAGACTTTTGTAAAAACATTTTCAAAAATGTCTAAAAACCTGTCATTATGGGGTATTGTGTGTAGATTATCAAGGAAAAAAATATTTCAGAATAAGGCTGAAACATAAAATGTGGAAAAAAGGGTAGTGGTCTGAATACTTTCCAAACGACAACCAGGTGAGGAGTTACTTACTAATCAGTGACCTTAATTCTTCAATCAAGTTGGAAGAGCGAAAAACCCGCAGATTCTCTGCCCTCCGTGGAATGAGTGACACGTGATTTACATGAAGAGTCCACTTGAAACATCTTGCTGCAATTTAGGATTTGAAGGTTTGCAGAGAAGTGGGTTCTAGTGATTGTACTTTTTTTTTTCACTTATGTGCCACACTAGCAGGTCTTAATTGTCCTGTTCTAGACAAACACAGCTTTAAGAGTTTTTTTTGGTTTGATGTTTTTGAACTTGGTGCTTTTTTTAAATAAAACTGTTTTTGTCCATGTGCCTTTTATTACTTTGTATGTTCATGTACCGTACACCTTTCCAAACAGAGGCATATACACAATACTTGATTTATTTCAAAAAAATATTGATCGAGGTACAAACTGTATATTAAACACATTATCCAAGAAACTGTACGTACAGTGTTGAAAATATCCTGACAAAAGCCCTAAACTGTTTTTTTTGCTTTGCTTATAAAATAGAATAAACTTCAAGTTACAATTTAATCTTGGAACTGTAGGTCTCTTTTAACAAGGAAGCATCACTGCAGCTTATCTGTTCTGGGGTCCACTTACCAATGAAGATATTAGTGTCACCTCAACTATGGGGCTCCCGAGTGGCACAAGGCACTACATCTCAGTGCTAGAGTCGTCACTAGACACCCTGGTTCGAATCCAGGCGGTATCACATCCGGCCGTCATTGGGAGTCTCATAGGGCAGCGCACAATTTGGCCCAGCATCGTCCATCATTGTAAATAAGAAATTATTCTTAACTAACTTATCTAGTTAAATAATTGGTAAAATAAAAGTACAATACAACAGCAACCACTTTACAAATTATACTCTGAGGTAATGGTACACGTACCGTAATCAGTTGCATATTTTCAATTTAGCTAAAAATAATCAAATGTGGGTGTCCAGATATAAATCAAAGAATGTCACCGCATCTGTGTTCTCTGATTGAACCATGAGAACCATGAACCAGGTATGGGTGTGAACCATGAACCAGGTATGGGTGTGAACCATGAACCAGGTATGGGTGTGAACCATGAACCAGGTATGGGTGTGAACCATGAACCAGGTATGGGTGTGAACCATGAACCAGGTATGGGTGTGAACCATACACTATAGAAAAATAAGGTGTCAGCGCCAGAACACCAATCTTTCTTTGAGCTGTACTTACGTAGTTTACAAAAATATCAGTGACAAAATACTGGTTGGCCAACTTCACTAGACAGAAGTTCTGATGAGTATGATTGGTTATTGAAAACAACACCAATTCAAACTTTGCTGGGTGATACAAAATGACCCCAGACTTCCCAACTTGTGAGAGTGGACCACAACATAAAGCACTGAGATGATGAGGTAGTGCTTTTCCATTCCATTCCTCCTTGCAAGTCAAATCCTCCACTGGACTGGACTTGTGGGGGGGTCAGAGCTCTACCAGATTAAGGTCATAGGTCCCTGTTCTGAGTCTTTCCCACCCAGGAGCGGACCAGCTGAATCCTCCTCCAGCTTAACAGCCACAGCGTCTTAGGCACCATCATCATTGCAGACACCTCCCCTTGAGCAAACTGTAGCTATCAGTTCAAAAATCTCTCCACGATTTCATCACAACAGTTTCTGATTCAATATCTCCCAGACCATGCGTCTCCTGAAGTAGGGCATGTGTTTCTGTCAATTGGAGGGAAGGGAAATACTGAGTTAGTTACTCATAGTCAAGTCATTGGATTGTAGGACATTCCTGTACTGGCAGGACTGCTCATGCTTACCGTAACACTTCCATTAAACCCAGAGTCTCCAGCACGTCGCGGTCTCATAGTGACCGGCCATCACTTCACATTTGAGCAAATAAACAGCAGTCTCTTACAAGTGCCGGGTGTAAAACGATGCGTGCCCGCTTTAGGCCAGTCTGCTCCAGTAGAATTTCAGAATCTCTACCTCACGCTAAATTATTGATCCCTGCTTGTCAAAACGCAAGTCTGTCCATGTAACCAGTGAAAAATACTAATCAATTCATCCCGTTTGAAACAGATGCAGTGCATTCCATATGCAACCAGTGTTCTGAATATCAAACAGGGCTATTGGTGATAGAACATTACATGAGTGAGAAAACAATCATAACAGGGTGATCCGGGCTTTGCACATAGACTGTATTAAACACTGGCCTCCAATACAAGCCTGTCTCTAACAGACACAGGGGCAGCTTGGCTCCTGGGATATTTATTGAAGTTTTACAGTACTTACTTGTGTGAATGTGATTGGCTTGTCTTTGGTGACGTACTCTGCATATTTACATGTGAACATTCCACAGTCATTTCCGTTCATCTGCTGAGGAATCTCCTAATGGGAGAAATATTTTGGAGATAAATGTTAAAAGATGGCAACATCCGTCAGTGATGTGTTAAGGAATGTTGAGTTGACCGAGATCCTTGTTAGATATATAACACTCACATGGCGTTTCTTGCTCTGCACAGTCCATTCTGCGGTATCCAGGTCTTTGCCCTTCTTGTCCTTGCTTTCCTGCTGCAGATATTGCAGCAGTATCCTGCAGGCTTCGTCATTGTTCCCTCCCATTGAATCAAAGTATGTGATACTCTTCTTACGGAGATCCACTACCTGCGAAGAGAAGGATATTAAAATACACATCACACTTCAGATCTTGTGATTCACACTACAGGGCCGAACTGAACCACACTGTCCTGTCTCTGATATTTTGTTTTGACACCGTCCTTTCCAGAAAGGTTCCAGGCCAGCCCAGTACAGCTCGGCTCTTTAGATGGAATCAGGCATTGCTGACTGGAGGAGAGTTGCAGTATAATAGTGAGTTATAACAGGGCTGCTGTTCAGTACTCACAGAGAGGCACCAGTGCACCCCCAGGTGGACAGGCACCAGTATGACGTCCATTGAGAAGATGTCCATCTTTTTGGTCCAGCGGCGTACGGCAGAGTAGCCTGCGCTGCGTAGCTTGGGGAAAAAGAAGGTGTTGAAGGTGTGGACCGTCGGCAGGCTGGGATCCTTACTGCGCTCCACCAGCAGGTTCATGTAGAAGTTGATCACCTGCAGAGTAAAAAGGAGAGGCAACGGATGAAGAAAATACAACATAGGTGCACCACTGCGTACGCATCCCGTCCAGTGCACCACTGCGTACGCATCCCGTCCAGTGCACCACTGCGTACGCATCCCGTCCAGTGCACCACTGCGTACGCATCCCGTCCAGTGCACCACTGCGTACGCATCCCGTCCAGTGCACCACTGCGTACGCATCCCGTCCAGTGCACCACTGCGTACGCATCCCGTCCAGTGCACCACTGCGTACGCATCCCGTCCAGTGCACCACTGCGTACGCATCCCGTCCAGTGCACCACTGCGTACGCATCCCGTCCAGTGCACCACTGCGTACGCATCCCGTCCAGTGCACCACTGCGTACGCATCCCGTCCAGTGCACCACTGCGTACGCATCCCGTCCAGTGCACCACTGCGTACGCATCCCGTCCAGTGCACCACTGCGTATTCATCCCGTCCAGTACACCACTGCGTACACATCCTGTCCAGTATACCACTACAGACACTACTGTAAATATCATGTCCAGTACACTACTGCAGTGGTTCTCAACTGGTTTTTCCTCAAGACCCAACCAGGTTCTCTGTCACGACCCAACTCACATTTCGAAAAAGAATCACCAAAATACAATCTGGAAAACAATTTAATGCTATATTGATAGTAAATGTATACATTATATGGTTAGTTTTTCATTGTCAATAATACACTTTTGCCCATATTCTTGATGACGTATGTTAAACTCACTGGCTTGAGACCACAAAACAACCATACAGAATGCTGCTAATCTCTCTATATTGAATAAATATATTAAATGCAAGTTCATTATAATTTCTACACACTTTCTACATAGTTTAAGTCGTTTACATTAAAACAATATATTATTTTTTTTGCAACCCACTGGTTGAGTTTCTCTACACACCTGTCCAGCACACTATAGACTAGAGGTTGACCAATTTAAAATCAGGGCCGATTTCAAGATTTCATAACAAATCGGTAATCAGCATTTTTGGAGGCCGATTACATTGCATTCCACGAGGAGACTGCGTGGCAGGCTGACTACCTGTGACTACCAGGCTGACTACCTGCGAGTGCAGCAAGGAGCCAAGGTAAGGTGCTAGCTAGAATTAAACTTATCTTCACATAATCATTAGTTAACCTAGTAATATCAACAACCATGTGTAGTTAACTAGCTTGTCCTGCGTTGCATATAATCAATGCGGTGCCCGTTAATTTATCATCGAATCACCGACAACGTCGCCAAAGGGGTGATGATTTAACAAAAGCGCATTCGCAATGTACCTAACCATAAACATCAATGCCTTTCTTAAAATCAATACACAGAAGTATTTTTATTTTTTTAAACCTGCATATTTAGTTAACATTAATTTATTTTATCAGGCAATATTAACTAGGGAAATTGTGTCACTTCTCTTGCGGTCATTGCACGCAGAGTCAGGGTATATGCAACAGTTTGGGCAGCCTGGCTCGTTGCAAACTAATTTGCCAGAATTTTACATAATTATGACATAACATTGCACAGCCTTCAATGTAACAGGAATATTTAGACTGATGGGTGCCACCCGTTAGATAAAATACAGAAAGATTCTGTATTTCACTGAAAGAATAACGTCTTGTTTTCGAAATTATAGTTTCCGGATTTTACCATACTAATGACCAAAGGCTCGTATTTCTGTGTTTATTATATTATAAGTCTATGATTTGACATTTGATAGAGCAGTCTGACTGAGCGGTGGTAGGCAGCAGCAGGCTCGTAAGCATCCATTCAAACTTTACTGCGTTTGCCAGCAGCTCTTTGCAATGCTTGATTCACTGCGCTGTTTATGACTTCAAGCCTATCAACTCCCTAGATTAGGCTGGCAATACTAAAGTGCCTATTAGAACATCCAACAGTCAAAGGTATAAGAAATACAAATGTTATAGAGAGAGAAATAGTAGTCATAATTCCTATAACTGCAACCGAAAACTTCTTAACTGGGAATATTGAACAACAAGCTTTCATATGTTCTGAGTTAGATACTTAAACGTTAGCTTTTTTACAATGGCACATATTGCATCATTGCTTTCTTCTCCAACACTGTTTTTGCATTATTTAAACCAAATTGAGAATGTTTAATTATTTATTTGAGACTAAATAGATTATGTATATTTTTGTATATATTAAGTTAAAATAAAAAATGGACATTGTTCATTCAGTATTGTTGTAATTGTCATTATTACACATAGTGGGGCAAAAAAAGTATTTAGTCAGCCACCAATTGTGCAAGTTCTCCCACTTAAAAAGAGGGGCCTATTTTCATCATAGGTACACTTCAATATGACAGACAAAATGAGAAAAAAAATCCAGAAAATCACATGGTAGGATTTTTAATGAATTTATTTGCAAATTATGGTGGAAAATAAGTATGTGGTCAATAACTAAAGTTTCTCAATACTTTGTTATTTACCCTTTGTTGGCAATGACAGAGGTCAAACGTTTTCTGTAATTCTTCACAAGGTTTTCACACACTGTTGTTGGTATTTTGGCCCATTCCTCCATGCAGATCTCCTCTAGAGCAGTGATGTTTTGCGGCTGTTGCTGGACAACACGGACTTTCAACTCCCTCCAAAGATTTTCTATGGGGTTGAGATTTGGAGACTGGCAAGGCCACTCCAGGACCTTGAAATGCTTCTTACAAAGCCACTCCTTCGTTGCCCAGGCGGTGTGTTTGGGATCATTGTCATGCTGAAAGACCCAGCCACGTTTCATCTTCAATGCCCTTGCTGATGGAAGGAGGTTTTCACTCAAAATCTCACGATACATGGCCCCATTCATTCTTTCCTTTACATGGATCAGTCATCCTGGTCCCTTTGCAGAAAAACAGCCCCAAAGCATGTTGTTTCCACACCCCATGCTTCACAGTAGGTATGATGTTCTTTGGACGCAACTCAGCATTCTTTGTCCTCCAAACAAGACGAGTTGAGTTTTTACCAAAAAGTTATATTTTGGTTTCATCTGACCATATGACATTCTCCCAATCTTCTTCTGGATCATTCAAATGCTCTCTAGCAAACTTCAGACGGGGCTGGACATGTACTGGCTGAAGCAGGGGGACACGCCTGGCACTGCAGGATTTGAGTCCCTGGCGGCGTAGTGTGTTACTGATGGTAGGCGTTGTTACTTTGGTCCCAGCTCTCTGCAGGTCATTCACTAGTGTACCTATGATGAAAATGACAGGCCTCTCATCTTTTTAAGTGGGAGAACTTGCACAATTGGCGGCTGACTAAATACTTTTTTGCCCCACTATACATACAGTTGAAGTTGGAAGTTTATATACACTTCGGTTGGAGTCATTAAAACTCGTTTTTCAACCACTCCACAAATTTCTTGTTAAACAAACTATAGTTTTGGCAAGTCGGACAGGATATCTACTTTGTGCATGACAAGTAATTTTTTCAACAATTGTTTACAGATGATTTCACTTTAAAAAATCACGAATCACAATTCCAGTAGGTCAGAAGTTTACATACACTAAGTTGACTGTGCCTTTAAACAGCTTGGAAAATTGCAGAAAATGATGTCATGGCTTTAGAAACTTCTGATAGGCTAATTGACATAATTTGAGTCAATTGGAGGTGTACCTGTGGATGTATTCCAAGGCCTACCTTCAAACTCAGTGCCTCTTTGCTTGACATCATGGGGAAATCAAAAGAAATCAGCCAAGACCTCAGAAAACATTTTGTAGGCCTCCACAAGTCTGGTTCATCCCTGGGAGCAATTTACAAAAGCCTGAAAGTACATTCATCTGTACAATCAATAGTGCGCAAGTATAAATACCATTGGACCACGCAGCATTCATACCACTCAGGAAGGAGACGCGCTCTGTCTCCTAGAGATGAATGTACTTTGGTGCGAAAAGTGCAAATCAATCCCAGAGCAAGAGCAAAGGACCTTGTGAAGATGCTGGAGGAAACAGGTACAAAAGTATCTATATCCACAGTAAAACAAGTCCTATATCGACATAACCTGAAAGGCCGCTCAGCAAGGAAGAAGCCACTGCTCCAAACCCACCATATAAAAGCCAGATCGTACTTTTTGGGGAAATGTCCTCTGGTCTGATGAAACAAAAATAGAACTGTTTGGCCATAATGACCATCGTTATGTTTGGAGGAAAAATGGGGAGGCTTTCAAAACTAAAGAACACCATCCCAACCGTGGCAGCAGAATGTTGTGGGGGTGCTTTGCTGCAGGAGGGACTGGTGCACTTAACAAAATAGATGGCATCATGAGTGAGGAAAGCCCTGACCTCAATCCCATAGAAAATTTGTGGGCAGAACTGAAAAAGCGTGGGCGAGCAAGGAGGCCTACAAACCTGTCTCAGTTACACCAGCTCTGTCAGGAGGAATGGGACAAAATTCACCCAAATTATTGTGGGAAGCTTGTGGAAGGCTACCCGACACGTTTGATGCTACCAAATACCAATTGAGTGTATGTAAACTTCTGACCCAGTGGGAATGTGATGAAATAAATAACAACTGAAATAAATCTATTATTCTGACATTTCACTTTCTTAAAATCAAGTGGTGATCCAAAATGGCCTAAGACAGGGAATTTTTACTAGGATTAACCTCTTGGTGTTAGGGGGCAGTATTTTCATTTTTGAAAATAAAGCTTTGGATAGTGTTTTCTAACGTTTCCAAAAGTGTAAAGATATTGTCTGTGAGTATAACAGAACTGATGTGCAGGCGAAAGCCTGAGAAAAATCCAATCCGGAAGTGCCCCAGGTTTTGAAAGCGCTGCGATCCAATGACTCCCTATATGGCTGCGAATGTACCATAAACGAGCTTACACTTTCTACGTATTCCCCAAGGTGTCTACAGCATTGTAACATAGTTGTATGCAGTTCTGTTGAAGAATAGCCGTATGGGGACACATTGCGTAAGTGGTCACATGGTGGCTCCGAGAGAGATTCTCGCGTAAAGTGCAGAGGTAGCCATTACTCCAATCTGTCCTAGAGAAAAAGGAATTGTCCCGACGGATACATTATCGAATAGATATTAGAAAAACACCTTGAGGATGGATTCTAAACCACGTTTGCCATGTTTCCTGTCGATATTATGGAGCTAATTTGGAATATTTTTCGGCGTTGTGGTGACCGCAATTTCCAGGCGATTTCTCAGCCAAAACGTGAAGAACAAACGAAGCTATTTCGCCTACAAAAATAATATTTTGGGAAAAAATTTACTTTGGCTGTCTACCTGGGAGTCTCGTGAGTGAAAACATCCGAAGTTCAAAGGTAAACTATTTAATTTGATTGCTTTTCTGATTTCCGTGACAAGTTTGCCTGCTGCTAGCAAGGCATAATGCTAAACTTACACAAATGCTCATCTAGCGTTGGCTGTAAAGCATATTTTGAAAATCTGAGATGACAGGGTGATTAACCTCTAGCGTCGAGCAATCCCGTATCCGGGAGCGTAATTATAGCCTCAAGCTCATTACCATAACGCAAAGTTAACTATTCATGAAAATCGCAAATGAAATGAAAGAAATATATTCACTCACAAGCTTAGCCTTTTGTTAACAACACTGTCATCTCAGATTTTCAAAATATGCTTTTCAACCATAGCTACACAAGCATTTGTGTAAGAGTATTGATAGCTAGCATAGCATTAAGCCTAGCATTCAGCAGGCAACATTTTCACAAAAACAAGAAAAGCATTCAAATAAAATAATTTACCTTTGAAGAACTTTGGATGTTTTCAATGAGGAGACTCAGATAGCAAATGTTCAGTTTTTCCAAAAAGATTACTTGTGTAGGAGAAATCGCTCTGTTCATCACGTTTGGCTAAGAAAAAAATCTGAAAATGCAAACATCACTATTGGGTCTTTTTTTTAATTAAATCGGTCCATATATACCCTAAATATCGATCTATGAAAAGTGTGTGATCCAGGAAAAAAGTTTTAAAACGCAACATCATTTTTTTTTATTAAAAAAGTTGACGATAAACTTTCACAAAACACTTCGAAATACTTTTGTAATCCAACTTTAGGTATTAGTAAACGTTAATAATCTATTAAATTGATCACGGGGTGATGTGTATTCAATAGCTCCACATCTTGAAATCATGGTCGAAAATTTCTACTCCAAAACATCCTGTCGGAGACCGGAAGGAATGGGCTCTCTCTTACTCGTTTGACTAAGAAACAAAGCCCAGGCAATTGACAAGACTGGCGACATTGTGTGGAAGCTGTAGGACTTGCAATCTCTGCCCCATGTAATTTGGTTTCCCATAGACAATACATGCAAGTGGCACATGGATATTTTTCCCAGCTTTCGGGTGATCAGTTTTTCGATGAAACACACGCTCTGTCACAGCCATGATTTAACAAGTTTTAGAAACGTCAGAGTGTTTTCTATCCACACATACTAATCATATGCATATACTATATACCTGGCATGAGTAGCAGGACGCTGAAATGTTGCGCGATTTTTAACAGAATGTTCTAAAAAGTAAGAGGTTTTAAGGTCAATCTTCCAATGATTTGCCTACAAATATGTCACAATGCTGTCGACACCTTGGGGAAACGATATAGAAAGTCTAAGCTCATTCGTGACCCATACACAGCCATATAAGGAGACATTGGAACACAGCACATTCAATATCTGGGGCACTTCCTGTATGAAATTTCATCTTGGTTTCGCCTGTAGCATTAGTTCTGTCGCACTCACAGACAATATCTTTGCAGTTTTGGAAACGTCAGTGTTTTCTTTCCAAAGCTGTCAATTATATGCATAGTCGAGCATCTTTTCGTGGCAAAATATCTTGTTTAAAACGGGAACGTTTTTTATCCATAAATTAAAAGAGTGCCCCCCATATCCAAAAAGTTAAAAGGCTAAGCTGTGTTCCAATATATTTCACTTGTGATTTTCATGAATAGGAATATTTTCTAGGAAGATTTATGTCCGTTGCGTTATGCTAATTAGTGTCAGATGATGATAACGGTCCCGTTCACGGGCTGGGAGTCACTACAGGTTAAATGTCAGGAATTGTGAAAAACTGAGTTTAAATGTATTTGGCTAAGGTGTATGTAAACTTCTGACTTCCAACTGTATGCATACTTACACACAAAAATAAATAAAATAATTGGTAGATTAATCAGCATTGGCTTTTTTTGGTCCTCCAATAATCAGTATCGGAGTTGAAAAATCAGAATCGGTCGACCTCTACTATAGACACGTGTCCAGTACACTATAGACACGTGTCCAGTACACTCAATTGTCACTCACACACTAAAATAAGAACAACTCCCATTAGGCACAGAAAAATGATCAGGCAGCAGCATGACAAACAGAAGCAGTTTGATGAGCTCTCACCTCATCATTGAGCCAGTTGAGGTGGCTGAGGGTCTGGAGGTCTTTGCGTGTGATGGTGAGTCTGAAGCCTTCACTTAGCACCTCGTCCTGGCTGCCTACCGTCAGTGCCCGGCCCACCTCCCCCTCCATATCCTGGATGGCACGGACAAACAAACAAGACAGATGAGCTAAAGGCTAAATGGCATACATCACTCCTCACCTCCTGATAGCGGATGTGTGGTGAGCATTCTGGCACAGAAATGGTCACTGTGGTGGATGAGGTGAGTTTTCCCCTGCTATGTAAAGAGCTTTGAGTACCAGTATCCAGGCTGTATCACATCCTGCTGTGATGGAGAGTCCCATAGGGCAGCGCACAATTGGCCCAGTGTCGTCCGGGTTTCGCAGTCATTGTAAATAAGAATTTGTTCTTAACTGACTTGCCTACTTAAATTAAATAAAAACGTCAGTTGGTAGAAAAGTGCTATATAAATCCAATCTATTATTATTATTATGTACATTCCTGATGCGCACAGCAATTAAGTCAATTTGAAACTACATTTAAAACACGTCAATGTACTTCACCTGTTATGGCTGCTGTCCCTGTACAGGGATCAACATCAGGGGAAATTTCAGAGAGTGACAACTAAAAATACAATTTCGTAACATTAAACATTCTTGAAAATGCAAGTGTCTTACACCCCTCAAAAGATTAGAATCTTGGTAATCAAACTACGTTTTCCAATTTAAAATAGCTATTACAGAGAACAAATCCCTTGCTTTTGTTTGAGAAGAGTAATCAAGAACAGAAACATTTTCTGCCATGACAGTTTTTACACATTTAAATCTGAAGGTAAAATTATGACTTACACTCTTATTTGTCTTCCTGAGTATCCCATTGATCAAATGAAGTGCCGTTTTCTTTGATAAAATTCATTTTTATAGCCTAAATCTAAACATTTTGTAAACTGTTTGTGCAGTGAATTCCATCTCTATCAATTTTTTACGGAGAATTCGGCGTGATTCGCCCCTGTAAACAATCGTTTACATAGTCATGGTGGGTGTCAGTGCATTCCTCTGGATGTTTGCAACACAGTCAAACCATGTTGTTTTACGGGGAGAATTGACCGAAGTGAGCTGATTTGAAGACAATGATAAATGACTACCTGACGCACCAATAATTTTAGCGAAGCTTCATTGATTGACTATAGTTCTGCCCAATGACCACTGATCTTCTTGAAATCTAGCTGGGTAGATAGCCAATGAGCTGAGGTAAACGCCAGTATGTAATGGTTTGGGGTTGGACCACAATTCCTTGGTTGTAATCGCACGCGCAGGGAACTCCATTTTCGCCTTGATGATCAGAGGGGTTGCTGTAAGGCTTTTTACGCGCAGCTGTATTTCGGAAAGTTGTAGTTTCAATGATTTCATTGAAGATATCCTGGCGAATACTTAATGTAAAGCGAAGTCAAACTCTAAAGTGAAAGTCAGACAGATTTTTTGTTTGAGGAATCTTGGTGTTATCATTCAAACGAACTGAGGAGCTGTTTCTGCAAGGACAGGACGTACTTCTGGATGGGTAAGTGCTAATGCCATTTTATGAAATATAAAAATATATTATATATAAAAAATTAGAAAATATTTAAAAAATGTTGCAATGAAATGTGTAGTTTGTGTGCGTTGATTATACACACACATACATACATACATACATACATACACAACAATGGCCGGAGTTGAATGGAACACCTTAGTGACTGTTCCCTCGGCTCTATACAATCAATACATATCTGTTTATTTTATGTGATGATAAAAGGCTCATACAAATATTTGTTTAATGTTTTCTTTCACAGTGATTAGCGACTCCGACTGGGAGGCCCCGGTGCCAAGCTGCCCGCTATACCTTTGCCGCCAGTGGTGTTCATATGCCAGTTCATTACTGCAGGCATGACTGTGCCTCAGAGCCAAAAGGGCACAGCATGGAGGCGTCGTTGTGTTCTGTATCGCATTAAATGCACCACTTGTTCAGTTTGCCTCTGCTTTACATCAGAAAGAGACTGCTATGGGACATGGCACAGGCAGCAAAATATTATGACGAGGACTTCCAAGGTGTGTACTGTTAAAAAAAAAAAAAATGTTTAAACATTTTTGTGTGTGTGTGTGTTAGAATTGCTTTTTGATATGTTGTATATGGTTATTTGCACTGCTATATATAGTTATAGGTCATTTCACCAATTTGGCCACTTAGGGCAACTTGTGTGGGACACCTGGGTGACTTCATGCTAAATGTCATGTAGCTCACCCATTCCTGAAGTTATCAGTCTCAAACTTTGCACACCTACAGTTGCCCTCTTGTGTTATCCATCAAAATTATCTCCAGCATCCTATTCTAGTACATGTGAAAGATGGTACTACAACAATAAAAAACAAACGTATGCTCTTTCTTTTGCTTTTCTTCCACCAGATCTACTGTGTTATATTCTCCTACATTTAATTAACATTTCCACAAACTTCAGAATGTTTCCATTCAAATGATACCAAGAATATGCATATCCTTGGGGCTGAGCTACAGGCAGTTAGATTTGGGTATGTCTTCAGGCGGAAATTGAGAACAAAGGGTTGCAGCCATAACAGGTTGCATTTTATTGGCAATGCGCTTTCGCACAATAGACAAAACTAAAAGACAGTGAATGTACCTCAGTGAGCTCAGGGAACTCTGGTTTCTCCTCTGTGGGTTTGGGTTCCTCTATGAAGGGAGCCAGAGGAACCTCCTTCTCCAGAGGGACTCTAACATGCAGCTCCACGGCCCTGTGGCCCAGCTGGCTGTCATCTGAGATACGCTGGACCCCCAGACCACAGCAGAAGAGGGTTAGGTTCAGAGCTATCGCCACAGAGGTGAATGTTTATTTCAGTGGTAAAAGAGCATCTCATTTCATATTCTTATGCAATGATGAATAAAGCCTAGAGGGAGAAGTTATTTCTGTGGACCACGGCTGAGGTATGTGTAGGACTATGTATTGAAATGACGAGCGACATCAGACCAATGAGAAGGACAGAGAAAGTACCTGTCGCAGCAGCTGAGCAGTTAGGGCCTCCTGCCCCTCTATCTGCCTCCGCCTCTCCCGGGCACGGAAGTCGTACATGCTAGACCTGGGAAACACAGACACTCAAATTGACTTGAGGAAAGGACTTCTGTAATGGGTTAGAAGAGGGTTTCATTTTTATTTCTACGTAGCATCTAGTATGCACTGGTGCATGGCGATATACAGCTAACTATGAATCTACCAAGAAACAAAAACAGTACCAATCATGAGTGTAAGGAATCAGGGAACTTACAATTCTTTGATCCAGAGCTCAGCTTGGAAGCATGGTACACTGCAGAGAAAGAGATAGAAAGTAACCAGGCTAGATGGGGACAACAAAGCACATAACAACACACCCACAATAGAAACAAACTATTCAAAATGCTTACCTTGAACTGTCTGGCCTTTTGCCCTTCTGCTCTTTCACAATGATTACGGAGTCCCCATCATGAGCTGTACAGAACAAGACAAGAGGTGACCACAGCTACATGATGGTGAGGAGACAAACAGGTAGGGTTTAATGGAAACATGACGCAAAACACTAAATTGGTTCTACAGCATCCAACCATCAATTCAATAAACGTTATTCATTCCCTACGAACAATTGAAAGGGATGAACTAAGTTAATATCAATTGAATTGAATCATCTTGGAGGAATTGAAAAATGATTGTCTCATGCATTACCTGATGATTGTGAGTCCTGAGAACAGGTGTCCAGTATGGTAACTGGGGAAGGGGCAGACTGTACTGGCTCTTGTCCCCTGGGGCTGAGGTCTGAGTCAGAGGCCCATGGCTGGTTCCCTGCCCCACTGGAGGAGCCCTCACCTGGGCTGGGGACGTTGCTGTACCCCTGGCTGGACTCTGGACGGGGGCTTGGGGGTCCACTGGGGCCCCGTGAGGCATCTCCTGACCCGGCAGGGGACGAACACTGGAGCAGACGTCTGCTGGTATTCAGGAAGCTGGTGCTGAGTGTGAGTGAGGGCGAGAGACGGACACAGGTCAGAACTAAGAAAAAGGGGAGGAGAATACTAGAATGGAGCACCAGTACACAAAAATGTATGGACTAAAAGTAGGATTATAAACCCCAAGGAGAAGTAGAAAACATGTGCACTTGCATCAACTTGCCTATACATGTCATTGAGCATGACTAAAGAAACTCAAACAGGAAATAACCATGCTAAGGTCTATTCAATGCTGGTCTGACCAATCGGAATCTATGCTTCAAGATTAGTTTTGATCACGCAGACTGGGACATGTTCCGGGTAGCCTCGGATAATAACATTGATGTATACACAGACACGGTGACTGAGTTCATCAGGAAGTGTATAGGGGATGTTGATCCCACTGGGACTATTAAAAATGGCCCAAACCAGAAACAGTTGATAGATGGCAGCATTCGCTCAAAACTGGAAGCTTGAACCACAGCATTTAACCATGGCAAGATGACTGGGAATATGGTTGAATACAAACAATGGCAATCAAAGAGGCAAAACTTCAGTACAGAGACAAAGTGGAGTCGCAATTCAAAAGTTCAGTCACAAGACATGTGGCAGGGTCTACAGACAATCAGACTACAAAGGGAAAACTAGCATTGTCACGGACAACAATGACTTGCTCCCAGACAAGGCAAACACCTTCCTCGCCCACTTTGAGCATAACACAAGACCATCGACGCGGCCTGGAGAACAAGAGCCCCAGAGGTACTGTGGGCACTTGTTCTCCATGGCTGATGTGAGTAAGTCAGTTAAGCGTTTTAACCCTCGCAAGGCTGCCGGTATTGCTAGCCGCGTCCTCAGAGCATGCGCAGACCACCAGGCTGGTGTGTTTATGGACATATTCAATCTCTCCCTATTAGAGGTCGACCAATTAATTAGGGCCGATCTCAAGTATACATAACAATCGGAAATCGGTATTTTTGGGCAACCGATTTGTAAAATTATTTTTTATACCTTTATTTAACAAAGCAAGTCAGTTAAAGAACACATTCTTATTTTCAATGACGGCCTAGGAACGGTGGGTTAACTGCCTCGTTCAGGGGCAGAACGATAGATTTTCACCTTGTCAGCTCGGGGATACAATCTTGCAACCTTACAGTTAACTAGTCCAGCGCAATAACGACCTGCCTCTCTCTCGTTGCACTCCACAGGGAGACTGCCTGTTACACGAATGCAGTAAGCCAAGGTAAGTTGCTAGCTAGCATGAAACTTATCTAATAAAAAACAATCATAATCACTAGTTAACTACACATGGTTGATGATATTACTAGATATTATCTAGCGTGTCCTGCGTTGCATATAATCTGACTGAGCATACAAGCATACAAGTATCTAAGTATCTGTCTGAGCGGTGGTAGGCAGAAGCAGGCGCGTAACCATTTGTTCAAACAGCACTTTCGTCTGTTTTGCCAGCAGCTCTTTATTGTGCATCAAGCATTGCGCTGTTTATGACTTCAAGCCTATCAACTCCCGAGATGAGGCTGGTGTAACCGAAGTAAAATGGCTAGTTAGTTAGCGCGCGCTAATAGCGTTTCAAACGCCACTCGCTCTGAGCCTTCGAGTAGTTGTTCCCATTGCTCTGCATGGGTAACGCTGCTTCGATGGTGGCTGCTGTCGATGTGTTCCTGGTTCGAGCCCAGTGAGGAGCGAGGAGAGGGACGGAAGCTATACTGTTACACTGGCAATACTAAAGTGCTTATAAGAATATCTAATAGTCAAAGGTATATGAAATACAAATGGTATAGAGAGAACTAGTCCTATAATTCCTATAATAACTACAACCTAAAACTTCTTACCTGGGAATATTGAAGACTCATGTTAAGACGAACCACCAGCTTTCATATGTTCTCATGTTCTGAGAAAGGCACTGAAACGTTAGCTTTCTTACATGGCACATATTGCACTTTTACTTTCTTCTCCATCACTTTGTCTTTGCATTATTTAAACCAAATTGAACATGTTTCATTATTTATTTGAGGCTAAATTGATTTTATTGATGTATTATATTAAGTTAAAATAAGTGTTCATTCAGTATTGTTGTAATTGTCATTATTACAAATACATTTATAAAAATGTAAAAAACGGCCGATTAATCGGTATCGGCTTTTTTGGTCCTCCAATAACCGGTATCAGTGTTGAAAAATCATAATCGGTCGACTTCTACTCCCTATACCAGTCTGCTGTCCCCACTTGCTTCAAGATGTCCAACATTGTTCCTGTACCCAAGAACACCAAGGTAACTGAACTAACTGACTATCGCCCCATAGCACTCACTTCTGTCATCATGAAGTGATTTGAGAGGCTAGTTAAGGATCATATCACCTTCACCCTACCTTACACCCTAGAACCACTTAAATTTGCTTACCGCCCCAATATAACCACAAGACGATGCAATCGCCATTGCACTGCACACTGCCTATCCCACCTGGACAAGAGAAATACCCACGTAAGAATGCTGTTCATTGACTACAGCTCAGCATTCAACACCAGTACCCTCCAAGCTCATCATCAAGCTCGGGGCCCTGGGTCTGAATCCCGCCCTGTGCAACTGGGTCCTGGACTTCTTGACAACCCCCCAGGTGGTAAAGGTAGGAAACAACATCTCCACTTCGCTGATCCTCAACACTGGGGCCCGACAAGAGTGCATACTCAGGCCCCTCCTGTATTCCATGTTCACCCACGACTGCATGGCCACACACACCAACTCATATCATCAAGTTTGCAGACAAAACCATAGCAGGCCATAGCAGGGTGCGTTCTCAGCCCTCTCATATACTCCCTGTTCAGCCATGAGTGCGTGGCCATGCACACCTCCAACTCAATCATCAAGTTTGCAGACGACACTAGAGTGGTAGGCTTGATTACCAACAACGACGAGACGGCCTACAGGGAGGTGGTGAGGGTCAGAAAAATAACCGCACACTCAACGTCAACAAAACAAAGGAGATGATCGTGGACTTCAGGAAACAGCAGCGGGAGCACCCCCCATCCACATCGATGGGGACAGTAAAAGGAGAAGGTGGAAAGTTAAGTTCCCCGGCATACACATCACGGACAAACTGAAATGGTCCTCCCACACAAACAGCGTGGTGAAGGTGCAACAGGAGGCTGAAGAAATGTGGCTTGTCACCAAAAGCACTCACAAACTTTTACAGATGCACAATCGAGAGCATCCTGTTGGGCTGTATCACCGCCTGGTACGGCAACTGCTCTGCCGACAACCGTAAGGCTCTCCAGAGGGTAGCGAGGTCTGCACAACGCATTACTGGGGCAAAACTACCTACACTCCGGGACACCTACACCACCCCGATGTCACAGGAAGGCCATAAAGATCATCAAGGACAACAACCACCCGAGACACTGCCTGTTCATCCCGCTATCATCCAGAAGGCGAGGTCAGTACAGGTGCATCAAAGCAGGGACCGAGAGACTGAAAAACAGCTTCTATCTCAAGGCCATCACTGTTAAACAGCCATCACTAACATTGAGTGCCTACTGCCAACATACTGACTCAAATCTCTAGCCACTTTAATAATGAAAAATTGGATGTAATAAATGTATCAGTCACTTTAAACAATGGCACTATATATGTTTACATACCATACATTACTCATCTCATATGTATATACTGTACTCTATACCATCTACTGCATCTTGCCTATGCCGTTCGGCAATCGCTCATCCATATATTTATATGTACATATTCTTATTCATTCCTTTACACTTGTGTGTAAAAGGTAGTCGCTGTGAAATTGTTAGATTACTTGCTGGATTTTACTGCATGGTCGGAACTAGAAGCACAAGCATTTCACTACACTCGCATTAACATCTGCTAACCATGTGTACGTGACCAATACAATTTGATTTGATTACCAACAATGACAAGACAGCCTACAGGGAGGAGGTGAGGGCCCTGGCGGAGTGGTGCCAGGAAAATAATGTCTCCCTCAACATCAACAAAATGAAGGAGCTGATCATGGACCAGGACACAGCAGCGGGAGCACGCCCCCATCCACATCAACGGGGCCGCAGAGGAGATGGTGGAAAGCTTCAAGTTCCTCTGCGTACACATCACCGACGATCTGAAATGGTCCACCCACACAGATAGTGTGGTGAGGAAGGCACAACAGCTCCTCTTCAACCTCAGGAGGCTGAAGAAATTTGGCTTGGACCCCAAGACCCTCACAAACTCTTACAAATGCACCATTGAGAGCATCCTGTCGTGCTTATATCACAGACTGGTACAGCAACTGCACCGCCCGCAACCGCAGGGCTCTCCAGAGGGTGGTGCGGTCCGCCCAACACATCACCGGGGCACACTGCCTGCCCTCCAGGACACCTACAGCACCCGATGTCACAGGAAGGTCAACAAGATCGTCAAGGACATCTACCACCCGAGCCACTGCCTGTTCACATCGCTACCATCCAGAAGGTGAGGTCAGTACAGGTGTATCCTGCCGTCATCCAGCTGGTTTAGTATGGAGCGTGAGGAGTGTCACCCCTTCTCTATTGGCGCTGTGATTTTTTCGCCTGTCAATTTGGAGATGTCACGTTATAGTAACAATCTTATTATACATAGCAGTCCAAATCTAGAAGCTAATTAAAGTCCATTTTGATCTTAGACCAATAGCATTCATGCTTCCTGTTGCGAAGAATCCCTCCTTTGCCACCGCTAACCTTGATAACACCTTTGAGCGACGGGGAGAGCTAGGGATAAATACCATAAGGGATCTATATATAGAAAGGACCTTTGCCTCCATTGCTGAAGGAAATGTATACTCTTCCCAGAAGTAACTTTTTCAGATACCTACAGATTAGACTAAATTAGAAAACAGCTCCCGACATTTGGGAATGCTAAACCTTCCATGTTTGACGGATGCATAAAAATATGCACCACCTCAGACAAACTGATATCTGGTCAATATGACACTCTTCAATCTGTTAGCACACCTACAGATGCCATTAAGGCAAAATGGGAGGAAGAACTAGGGACATTTCTGTGGCAGACTGGGAAGAGAGCTTGGAGTATATACACACCTGCTCCCATTAACTCCAGACATCGTCTCATACAATTCAAGGTATTACACAGATTACACTATTCCAAAACTAAACTGCATAGGATATTTCCTGATACATCCCCTATGTGTGATATATGTCAGGCTGCGCAGGGTACACTACTCCACTGCTTTGCCTTATGCTCTAACGAACTTGTATGGTTATTGGTGTGTAATGTTTAGGATCCTCTCTGAAGCTCTAGAGAATTCAATAGACCCAGACCCGCTTCTGATAATCCTGGGAGTGTCTGATTCCCAAAACGGATTAACCAAACCCCCAAAACAACTCATCACTTACAGTCTCATTTCGGCAAAGAAATGCATCTTGCTGTTTTGGAAAAGGAGGGAAGCTCCCTCAACAAAATTATGGCTCAGCGAATTGGCAAACAGTGTACACTTAGAAAGAATTAGATATATTCTGAACAATAAATTATCAACATTTTATCAAATCTGACAGCCTTTCCTCTCTTGCTTGGACCAGTCGGCGCTGTGAATTTGTACATTTTAACGCACTCTCAATTGTAATATTTTAATCTACCTTTGGGCAGCATGTGCTTGCCCCGGCACCTGAGCAATTGGAGGGGGGTGACATCTACACTCTTTCTTTCTACATGTCCTGGTTCTGCATGTCTTGTATTATTTGTTTTGTACCTAGAACTCTTGTTGTTTCTGTCCGCTCTTTCATATTTAAATAAGAATTGCATACTTGTCTTTTATACCTATACACCATTCTTGTGTGTTCAACAAAAAATATTAGAACGTAGTACAGGTGCATCAAAGCTGGGACTGAGAGACTGAAAAACAGCATCTATCTCAAGGCCTCAGATTGTTAAATAGCCATCACTAGCTGGCTACCTCCCAGTTACTCAACCCTGCACCTTAGATGCTGGTGCCCCATATACATGGAATCACTGGTCACTTTAATGAAACACTAGTCACTTTAATAATGTTTACATACTGCTTTACTCATCTCATATGTATATACTGTATTCTATTTCTACTGTAATTTAGAATATGCCACTCCGACATTGCTTGTCCTAATATTTATACATTTCTTAATTCTATTATTTTACTTTTAGATTTGTGTATCGTTGTGAGTTGTTAGATATTACTGCACTGTTGGAGCTAGGAACACAAGCATTTCACTACACCCACAACATCATCTGTTAAAAATGTGTATGTGACCAATAAACATTGGATTTGAATTGTCTGTGTCGACTGGGGAAGTGAGAAGACTGTAGTATTGGCTTTGTGGTTGTTGTACTCACAAGTCTCTGTGTGAGCGCGGAAAGCCATGGGAGCTGCCGTTGTGACACGAGGAGGACTGTCCACCTGAGACCATGGCCAGTAGCTGTCTGTACACCTCCTTCTCCTCCTCACGGACAGACTGGAGACACCCAGAGGACCCAATACTATTATAAATGGGGCTTTGATATGGAAAAGATGCAACATTACGTCTTAACCAAACTTCCCTCTGGGGAAAGTTATTATATTGTATCTATCCAGGTTTATCTTGGCTGACAAGCAGAATAATAGTAATATAACAAAGTTCATCCAAAACAGCCCAATAGAAAAAGTTCATCCAAAACAGCCCAATAGCAAAAGTTCATCCAAAACAGCCCAATAGCAAAAGTTCATCCAAAACAGCCCAATAGCAAAAGTTCAGCAAACGGTGCAGCGAGTGGGATCCATAAAAATACTGGTAGGTGGTATCTGACCTCTTGTGCAGTGCAGCGAGCCCTGGCTCTGAGGAGGCGGTAGGAGGAGCTGCCGTGTGAAGGACTCTGCACCACGCGGATAGGGAAGGTCTTCTCATGCATGCTGGTGATGGAGCCGCTTCCTGTACCTAACCCTGCTGAGGTAAACCGCCTGTGGACAGACAGAGAATTCAATTATATTATTGTGAATGGAGCACTATCACACACAGAAAATAAAGCACTTTTAGAAAATCAAACACTTTCACAACCTTGAAATGGTACGGTTCAAAATCAATCTAATTTGAGGTTTTCAAGAACCCATACAATGCTTGATTAATTAATAGCAGAATTAATTTCTCACTGATGAAAAAAGTAAGGCCTATATCTATGGACAATATGAGCATACCTATTTGATGTAGGTGTTCTGAAGTGGGTCCTTCCGAGGTGGGGAGTGGGACATGGCTTAGAGGTGCTGCTGGAGGAAGGAGGCTGACTGACAGAGTGCCCATTTGTTTTGGGTGCTTCACGATGTGTAAGAGCCATGCAAACTTTCCGTCTGCAGACCGTAGATCCCACCATCGACTTCTCAATTCTATAGGACTCTACAGTGAAGAAAGGAGGAAATAGAGTGTCCATTTCCATAGCGACATTTCCAGCCGGCAAAGACATTCTTAGAATAGAGTTTAGAAAATGTACAATAGTCTTGCCTGATTTAGAGCTTTTCCATTTCAGAGTTGTTGAGGGAGCAACAACAGTCCCATCCAGAGGAGTAGAGTTCCTCACCTCGAGGACCTGAAAACACCACCATTAAAACACAGGATATTAATGTTCAATATGAATATAACAAAGTTCTGGACTGCAGTAAACTGGAGTAATGAATGCGTAGAAATCTACTACTAGGCCTATATTAAAAAAGTATCTTAAGAGAAGGAGTGCTGATCTAGGATCAGGTCCCCCCTCGTATTTTTTATGATTTAAAAGTCAAAGCCGATCCAAGATCAGCACACCCTACTCCGAGATGGTTTGCAAATTATGGGCCCTGAAACAGAGCTCCAATACCTCAGTTTCTTCCCAGACAGTTGAGGGAGGGGGTGCAAAGGTTGAGGGCTCCAGTTGGGGCTCTTCTGGAGGCTCTTCCCGTGGGTGTTCTTCTAGAGGACCAGGGGAAGCAGGCAGTATGTTCCTCAAGGTAGGGGTCACACTGTTCCGTACCCATGAAGCCACATCGGCACTATGGCTCTTCACCCCTTCAGCCGCAGTCTTTACTGTATCAACAAGATCCCCTGTAATAGACATACATGCAGTCTAAGACAGGGAGCCATGGTTTGTTTATAGATCACAGTATACACAGTGCCAAGAACATGTTAGACAACACAAGATATATGCTTATGACTGCATGGCCATGGCTGCAGCAAAGCTTACCCATCTGGAATTTCTTCACTGCTAGGGCTTGGTCATCATGGTCAACAGCCTCTCTGTCCTCCAAACTTTGAGAAAAAGGGGAAAACATTCAAAATGAGAATAAGCCAGAGACCCAGTCAGTGATAGCGGGTATTGTCATTAGAACTCTCATAGCTAGTTAACTACATTCACATTAGACAGCGACCTGTTACAATCCACTCCATACATAGGGGTTGTTGAGTAAGCAAGTGAGACAATGTGTGCCATACCTGCTAACATCTCACCACAATTTCTAATGAACTAGACAGCAAATTTACAACTCAGACATAACTAACAGACAACTAGTTATGTCATAAAACAAACTGACTGGTCATCCCTTGTCACCACCAACTGAAACTAAGCTAAATTATTTAACTAACTTTCTAAACAAAATATAATAACAGATAACGTTAGTCAGCTATTATAACTAATATTAACCTTAACTTACCAGTCGATAGGTCTTTTTCTCCTTATCGGACGCCGTTGTTGTATTCCATGTGTATCAACGTTATCCTGTTGGTCGGGAGCTGGCAGTCCGTAGCGGAGATTAGCGAAGCCCGTTCCAATCCATTCGTAAAATTTATTGAACATGTTTAGCTAGAGAAGTTTAAAACCTCCCGCCCGCGAAAAAAAGGTATCCATATGGTTGCTTCCAACCTGCCTGGCAGCGCAGCCAAAAGCACATAAAGCCACCCAACGTCATTCGGCCGGGGCAAGTAAATCGTAGCTAGTTGACCAACACTACTAATCAGGTTACCTTCCCCCTTCCTTCCCTTGGAATGAGTTAGTTATTTAGCTCGCACAGCTAACAAGGTTGAAAACTGGTTAGCTAAACTAGCTAGCTAACAAGCTTGTTGTATGTGGCTTTAGCTACTAGGATTTTAATCCGCACTGGACTGAGTTTAATCACTAGTACCACATTCTACAATGCAATTGATGTTTCTTAATTAACCAAGGGGCCAAAAATAACCCAATGTAATACTTCAAATACAAAAATACGGTGTATAAACTCACGAAACGATAACCTCTCCCGCTTCTTCCTCATTCAAAACCACAACATGGCTGAGCTCGAAGTTGTACCATGAAACGTTTTCATTGGATGAGCATCTCGAGTAGATCAAAGTATTCTGAAACGTGATTGGCTGATTGGAGTGCTTTTTTTCTGGCGCTACTTTGATGTTCACAGATTTCGAAACGCATATTATAGTCTACACGGATTTTTCTGTTGTATTCTATTTAGTCTGAGATACAAAAAAAAAATTAAGATTGGTGAGTCCATTTTTTAAATTTTATTTTAGAGGTAAATGCAAAAAACATTCACATTCCCGTTCTAATAAATACATATGTATTATGTACAGCAAGAATTGTAAAAATAAATAATAATAATTCTAACATATTCATATGGAATAACACGCAATGCACTTAGCCAAGAGGCGCATATTTACACCTGCAAATTCATTACAATTTGTTCAGATAAAACTATTCCAAGGCCACAAATTTCATACACATATGAACCATTCAGGGTGTTATGTAAGCAAATACAGTACCTGTCAAAAGTTTGGACACACCTACTAATTCCAGGGTTTTTCTTAATGTTTTACTATTCTATATTGTAGAATAATAGTGAAGACATCAAAACTATGAAGTAACATATATGGAATCATGTAGTAACCAAAAAAAGTGTTAAACAAATCAAAATATATGTTATATTTGAAATTATTCAAAGTAGCCACCCTTCACCTTGATGACAGCTTTGCACACTCTTGGCATTCTCTCAACCAGCTTCATGAGGTAGTCACCTGACATACATTTCAATTAACAGGTGTGCCTTGTAATAAGTTAATTTGTGGAATTTCTTTCCTTCTTAATGCGTTTGAGCCAATCAGTTGTGTTGTGACAAGGTAGGGGTGGTATACAGAAGATAGCCCTATTTGGTAAAAGTTAACTGCACCTCAGATTGCAGCCCAAATAAATGCTTCACAGAGTTCAACAGACACATCTCAACATCAACTGTTCAGAGGAGACTGCGTGAATCAGGCCTTCATGGTCGAATTGCTGCAAAACCAACCATTCTGCATCGATACACAATCCCATCGGGTTTACCCTTAGGGAGTATATCATTTGTATTTCAACAGGACAATGACCCAACACAGCTCCAGGCTGTGTAAGGCATATTTTAACAAGGAGGGTGATGGAGTACTGCATCAGATGACCTGGCCTCCACAATCACCCGACCTCAACCCAATTGAGATGGAGCTCAGTTGGTAGAGCATGGCACTTGTAACGCCAGGGTAGTGGGTTCGATTCCCGGGACCACCCATACGTAGAATGTATGCACACATGACTGTAAGTCGCTTTGGATAAAAGCGTCTGCTAAATGGCATATATTATTATTATATATTATGGTTTGGAATAAGTTGGACCGCATAGTGGAGGAAAAGCAGCCAACAAGTGCTCAGCACATGTGGGAACTCCTTCTATAATGTTGAAAAATCATTCCAGGTGAAGCTGGTTGAGTTAATGCCAAGAGTGTGCAAGGCAAAGGGTGGCTACTTTGAAGAATCTAAAATATATTTTTATTTGTTGAACACTTTCTTGGTTACTACATGATTCCATATGTGTTATTTCAGAGTTGATGTCTTCACAATTATTCTACAGTGTAGAAAATATTAAAAAATAAAGAAAAACCCTTGAATGAGTAGGTGTGTCCACATTTTTGACTGGTACTGTATGTTTCCTATTTTTCCAGGTCGAATACAATATGCTATTATTTTTGTCATGTACAGTACCTTGCGAAAGTATTCGGCCCCCTTGAACTTTGCGACCTTTTGCCACATTTCAGGCTTCAAACATAAAGATATAAAACTGTATTTTTTTGTGAAGAATCAACAACAAGTGGAACACAATCATGAAGTGGAATGACATTTATTGGATATTTCAAACTTTAACAAATCAAAAACTGAAAAATTGGGCATGCAAAATTATTCAGCCCCTTTACTTTCAGTGCAGCAAACTCTCTCCAGAAGTTCAGTGAGGATCTCTGAATGATCCAATGTTGACCTAAATGACTAATGATGATAAATACAATCCACCTGTGTGTAATCAAGTCTCCGTATAAATGCACCTGCACTGTGATAGTCTCAGAGGTCCGTTAGAAGCGCAGAGAGCATCATGAAGAACAAGGAACACACCAGGCAGGTCCGAGATACTGTTGTGAAGAAGTTTAAAGCCGGATTTGGATACAAAAAGATTTCCCAAGCTTTAAACATCCCAAGGAGCACTGTGCAAGCGATAATATTGAAATGGAAGGAGTATCAGACCACTGCAAATCTACCAAGACCTGGCCGTCCCTCTAAACTTTCAGCTCATACAAGGAGAAGACTGATCAGAGATGCAGCCAAGAGGCCCATGATCACTCTGGATGAACTGCAGAGATCTACAGCTGAGGTGGGAGACTCTGTCCATAGGACAACAATCAGTCGTATATTGCACAAATCTGGCCTTTATGGAAGAGTGGCAAGAAGAAAGCCATTTCTTAAAGATAAAAAGTGTCGTTTAAAGTTTGCCACAAGCCACCTGGGAGACACACCAAACATGTGGAAGAGGGTGCTCTGGTCAGATGAAACCAAAATTGAACTTTTTGGCAACAATGCAAAATGTTATGTTTGGCGTAAAAACAACACCCTGAACACACCATCCCCACTGTCAAACATGGTTGTGGCAGCATCATGGTTTGGGCCTGCTTTTCTTCAGCAGGGACAGGGAAGATGGTTAAAATTGATGGGAAGATGGATGGAGCCAAATACAGGACCATTCTGGAAGAAAACCTGATGGAGTCTTCAAAAGACCTGAGACTGGGACGGAGATTTGTCTTCCAACAAGACAATGATCCAAAACATAAAGCAAAATCTACAATGGAATGGTTCAAAAATAAACATATCCAGGTGTTAGAATGGCCAAGTCAAAGTCCAGACCTGAATCCAATCGAGAATCTGTGGAAAGAACTGAAAACTGCTGTTCACAAATGCTCTCCATCCAACCTCACTGAGCTCGAGCTGTTTTGCAAGGAGGAATGGGAAAAAAAATCAGATTCTCGATGTGCAAAACTGATAGAGACATACCCCAAGCGACTTACAGCTGTAATCGCAGCAAAAGGTGGCGCTACAAAGTATTAACTTAAGGGGGCTGAATAATTTTGCACGCCCAATTTTTCAGTTTTTGATTTGTTAAAAAAGTTTGAAATATCCAATAAATGTCGTTCCACTTCATGATTGTGTCCCACTTGTTGTTGATTCTTCACAAAAAATACAGTTTTATATCTTTATGTTTGAAGCCTGAAATGTGGCAAAAGGTCGCAAAGTTCAAGGGGGCCGAATACTTTCGCAAGGCACTCAGACATGTTGCAAGCATGATTAACTATTTTTAGTTACAATATTCAAAACGATGAACTTTTACAATCATTTAAATAAATGATTTTACAAAATATAACATATTTCGGTCTCTATAAAAACAGTAACAACCACCAAGTTCAGTCATGAACATATAACATCTGGAGCAAATACATTTACCACAACCCTGAATAAAAGTTGTCCAGATTGACCCCCAAAACATGCTCAGCAAAGAATGGGTATGAAGTCATTGGTTTAGACCATCTGTAAATAAATTAGAACTTCATAGCAGCCAACCAGGGTTGAGTGGTGAAACCCCTACGGACATCATTGGACTATGGCTCATCATATAGACAGGATTGCATCTCCAGTTTAAGTGCAACTTGATTTAAAGCAGTCATGGAAAGCCAAGCAATTAGCCCACATGCACATTTATTCAGAATTGGATTCAATTGCCTGCATACTCTGGATCTTATGTTCGTTTGAGATTTAAACCAGTAGGCTAAGAGCTGACAGATCGGAGGACAGGCATTAGAAAAACAACAAACCACAGACATACTGTGCACAGGTGCCAGTTTGCTGCAGCAGTAAAATAATCATACAGCAACAGGAAATGTGAATTATGATGAGGATTATAATTAATGGACATTAATTTTCAAATGACAAACTCCCAAATACATTTTAAAACTTAAACACACTACAAGTTTGACATTTTCTGCATTGCCGGAAAGTTCTCCTGCAACAGAGTGATCAAATTAAGATCCTACATCTGTACTCAATGTGCTCCCAAGTGGCGCAGTGGTCTAAGGCACTGCATCTCAGTGTAAGAGGTGTCACGACAGTCTCTGGTTCCTCTCCACTATGTAAAGAGCTTTGAGTACCAGTATCCAAGCTGTATCACATCTGGCCATGATTGGGAGTCCCATAGGGCGGCGCACAATTGGCTCAGCGTTGTCTGGGTTTGGCCAGGGTATGCCGTCATTGTAGATAAGAATTTGTTCTTAACTAACTTGCTTAGTTAAATAAAGGTTAAATGTAAATGTAATAACACTGATGTAGGGTGCGTTTGTAAATTCACTCTGGAGTATGGAACGCCATTTGGGTCTTTATGTGTCAAAAAATATACATGGTCAAATAAGCTTTTAATTTGACACTTCAAATAACACAATTCCATTATGGAATGTTGTGTGTGCTGAATTTGCACGTGCAAGCCAAGCGCCACCATTACGATCACTGTCAAATCTGTACAATACTGCGTTGGTAATAAGTCATTATTTGTTCGACCGAATGGAAAAACGTCTGTGTGAGCATTTGAAATTAGATTAGAATCAAAAATGTTTGCAAATATCTTTGATACAGCTGTTATTAGCAACTTCTGGGGTAGCTAGCTAGCTTTAGCTTGGTACCTAGCTAGCTTTAGCTTGGTACCTAGCTAGCTTTAGCTTGGTACCTAGCTAGCTTTAGCTTGGTACCTAGCTAGCACCAATGCAATAGTATTATTTGACACCTTTGACGTGTATCTTTTTTGACATGCAAAGACTCAAACGGAATTCCATCCTGGAGTGCCAGAGAACGCTCAAACCATTAGTATTAGAGAATCACCTTTATTCGCCAACTACATTTAAATATACATTTAAATATACCCTGATTCAGTAAAATGGTGGTGAAAAGTCTCCTTTCCGATTGGCTTGAAGGGCATTCTAGAGTGTGCATTATTTCCCTATAATGCACAGTATATTTGCATGGTAGATTTCAATGGCTATATTTAATTTTACATGTTTTGTTTGAGCTGCTTTTTAAAGCAAAAGTCGAAATGAAAACAGTATTGCTATTGTTGAATTTGATTTTCATAACTGATATTCATGTGTTCAGGAGTGATAAGAGGGGATCCCCTTTAGAGCAGTGTCATAGATGACTGTTGTTGTTAAAAGATAGGAGAAAACAATTACATCACATCTGCATGACACAAACACCTACGGTCAGTTATAGATTTTAGACTCAGTATTTTTGCATGTTATTTTTTCTTTCACATCTGTCTACTGCGAGCAATGTAAATCTATAGATCTGTGGCCCTATGGATGAAAACTGCTGTACATTAGTGCTGAGATCAACAGCTTAATAGACAGGCTAAAAACTCAATACTGGATACAGTAGTATAGGTCCATATCATGCTAGAGGGGGCATGTGGGAGGAGGTGGTGGATCAAGGATCAATGGGTTTTGTACAGTACATAATGATGGTGAGATCAGAGCCTGCATTTATAGCTGATAGTGCTGATCTAGGATCAGATCCCCCTGTATATAATACTATGATACTTTGTGGGCTATACTCAGCCTTGTCTCAGGATGGTGGTTGAAGATATCCCTCTAGTGGTGTGGGGGCTGTGCTTTGGGGAAGTGGATGGGGTTATATCCTGCCTGTTTTGCCCTGTCCGGGGGTATCATCAGATGGGGCCACAGTGTCTCCTGACCCCTCCTGTCTCAGCTTCCAGTATTTATGCTGCAGTAGTTTATGTGTCGGGGGCTAGGGTCAGTCTGTTATATCTGGAATACTTCTCCTGTCTTATCTGGTGTCCTGTGTGAATTTGAGTATGCTCTCTCTAATTCTCTCTTTCTTTCTCTCTCTCTGAGGACCTGAGCCCTAGGACCATGCCTCAGGACTACCTGGCATGATGACTCCTTGCTGTCCCCAGTTTAACTGGCCGTGCTGCTGCTCCAGTTTCAACTGTTCTGCCTGCGGCTATGGAACCCTGACCTGTTCCCCGGACGTGCTACCTGTCCCAGACCTGCTGTTTTCAACTCTCTAGACAGCAGGAGCGGTAGAGATACTCTTAATGATCGGCTATGAAAAGCCAACTGACATTTACTCCTGAGGTGCTGACTTGTTGCACCCTCGACAACTACTGTGATTATTATTATTTGACCATGCTGGTAATTTATGAACAATAGAACATCTTGGCCATGTTCTGTTATCTTCACCCTGCACAGCCAAAAGAGGACTGGCCACCCCTCATAGCCTGGTTCCTCTCTAGGTTTCTTCCTAGGTTTTGGCCTTTCTAGGGAGTTTTTCCTAGCCACCGTGCTTCTACACCTGCATTGCTAGCTGTTTGGGGTTTTAGGCTGTGTTTCTGTACAGCACTTTGAGATATCAGCTGATGTAAGAAGGGCAATATAAATACATTTGATTTGATGATCTAAATGGCAAATCCTTGATCAACACTACTACTCTGAGGCTGCAGCCCAATTCAGACCTTTCTCCACTAATTGGTATTTTGACCAATCACATCTGATCTTTTCACATCAGACATTTTTTTGAGCTGATCTGATTGGTCAAATAGCAATTAGTGAAAAAATTATCTGAATCTGGCTACATGTGTAAATGCAGTTTGAGACTATGAATACGGATCCTGTGTAGATGGTGATCTGCGATGCTGGCCTGGATGTGGAATCAGTTTGTTCTCTCTGTTCCAAACAGGGACAGGAAGAAGGAGAAGATGTAGATAATATCTAGGTAGATGTTGAGAGTGGCAAAGACGTATTCCTCTGGACTTATTGTGTAGCGCTTGTTCCCCATCAGTAGCTGTGTGTCAAACGCCAAAAACTAAACAGAGAAGCAAACAATTGAAGCGTTAGTACAGTCGTGGCCAAATGTTTTGAGAATGAAATAAATACTAATTTCCACAAAGTTTGCTTCTTCAGTGTCTTTAGATAATTTTGTCAGATGTTACTATGGAATACTGAAGTATAATTACAAGCATTTCATAAGTGTCAAAGGCTTTTATTGACAATTACATGAAGTTGATGCAAAGAGTCAATATTTGCAGTGTTGACCCTTCTATTTCAAGACCTCTGCAATCCGCCCTGGAATGTTGTCAAATTAACTTCTGGACCACATCCCGACTGATGGCAGCCCATTCTTGCATAATCAATGCTTGGAGTTTGTCAGAATTTGTGGGATTTTGTTTGTCCACCCACCTCTTGAGGACTGACCTCAAGTTCTCAATGGGATTAAGGCCTGAGAAGTTTCCTGGCCATGAACCCAAAATATCAATGTTTTGTTCCCCACGCCATTTAGTTATCAATTTTGCCTTATGGCAAGGTGCTCCATCATGCTGGAAAAGGCATTGTTCATCACCAAACTGTTCCTGGATGGTTGGGAGAAGTTGCTCTCAGAGGATGTGTTGGTACCATCTTTATTCATGGCTGTGTTCTTAGGCAAAATTGTGAGTGAGCCCACTCCCTTGGTTGAGAAGCAACCCCACACATGAATGGTCTCTGGATGCTTTACTGTTGGCATGACACAGGACTGATGGTTGCGCCCACCTTGTCTTCTCCGGACAAGCTTTTTTCCGGATGCCCCAAACAATCGGAAAGGGGATTCATCAGAGAAAATGACTTTACCCCAGTCCTCAGCAGTCCAATCCCTGTACCTTTTTGCAGAATATCAGTCTGTCCCGGATGTTTTTTCTGGAGAAAAGTGTCTTCTTTGCTGCCCTTCTTGACACCAGGCCATCCTCCAAAAGTCTTCGCCTGAGTGTGCGTGCAGATGCACTCACACCTGCCTGCTGCCATTCCTGAGCAAGCTCAGTACTGGTGGTGCCCCGATCCTGCAGCTGAATTAACTTTAGGAGACGGTCCTCTCCTTGAAGTTCTTGATGATCCGATAAATGGTTGATTTAGATGCAATCCTACTGGCAGCAATATCCTTGCCTGTGAAACACTTTTTGTGCAAAGCAATGATGACAGCTCGCAGGTAACCATGGTTGACAGAGGAAGAACAATGATTCCAAGCACCACCCTCCTTTTGAAGCTTCCCGTCTGTTATTCAAACTCAATCAGCATGACAGAGTGATCTCCAGCCTTATCCTCATCAACACTCACACCTGTGTTAACGAGAAAATCACTGACATGATGTCAGCTGATCCTTTTGTGGCAGGGCTGAAATACAGTGGAAATGTTTTTGGGTGATTCATATCATTTGCATGGCAAAGAGGGACTTTGCAATTAATTGCAATTCAGATGATCACTCTTCATAACATTCTGGAGTATATGCAAATTGCCATCATACAAACTGAGGCAGCAGACTTTGTGAAAATTAATATTTGTGTCATTCTCAAAATGTTTGGCCACGACTGTACATCTCTCTTTGATAGTTGTCATTGATAGACTGTGTAGTAAATCAGACTATATCGGTTTTACACTTACCATGGTAAACAGTAACGCTCCCAAGACACCATAGACACCATGCACCCAGGGCACCTGCAGCACATGACATATATTATATCTATGAAATATCATATCCAACACATTCAATTAGATCTGACCCAGCTTTAGGCTTGGTAGAGACCTCTGTCTAGTTCCTCATGTTAGTCTCCATCTGCATTAATTTATTCATCTAATTCATTATATAGGTTCTGATTAGGGTAGTTTAACTTCTTACTATGTATAGCACTTTGATCAGCAGTCTTCCTGTATGACAATGTGCTCTACAAAGAAAGTGTATTATTATCTTACATATCCGTAGGGCAGGGCGATGGCCAAGACCAGTCCAGACACCATCATGACCATGCAGAAGGTAAACAATACGCCTTGGCATGAGGTCACGTCAAACTGAATAGGACAGAAGAGAAGATAGGAGAGAAAAGAGAAGGTAACTTGCTCACGAGTTAAAAATATCAACTTACAAAATAACAATTTGTCATTCATAGTATCTTTCTTTTAAATTGTAGAAGTTCCTTTTTCGCTGGAGGAACGTTCAGGCAGACTGACCTTAGTTTGGAAGCTGACGAGAGTGACCGTAAGACAGACCATAGCAGTAATACCCAGACACATCACCACTGACTTGGTGTTATAGTAACTATTAAAGGGGAAATATATGTCAGACAAATGAGTTGACAAGTATTTAGTTACTAAGAAATGACATACTAAAATGGTTATCATACAGTAATAACATTTGAATGACTTATTTTGGTAAATACACAGTAACAAAGCAAAGCTCAAATCTACAACAGTGCAACAGTGATATGTTGACATATGGTAAGTCCCTGTTAGTAAGACCATGTATACCTTTGGCATAACTGATTGACACTGACAGTTTCATGCATGGCTGCCTAAACCTCTTCCTGGAGGTCTACATTCCTTTCAGTACAACCCTAATTTAGTATACCTGATTAGCTCACCAAGACCTTGACTAGCTGGATTTAATATTACATGAGCAGTTTACCTGGCTGCAAAAAACATCATTCTAGCCATCATTCTAGCCATATAGCATAGTGGACGAGACAGACACAGTGAGAAGTAAGACAGCAGAGGCAAACCAACTGTAGACACAGCTATGAAAGACTGTACCTGGATAGCATCCCTGTCATATAGGAGAGAGAGAGGGTCTGCAACAGGAGAGATTACAAAGTAAAGAGACATTACTGAGAAAACCTATTGTAGGTTACACTCAAAGGAAAAGCACGTGAGTCTGAATTATGTGAGGTATTGTCTTTAGACAATGTGTATAAATGTGTATAACTGTTATTGTTTCAAACACTACATGATACTTACAAAGACGGCGAGCAGGATCAGATTCCATGGAAACTGTCTCCTATCGGAAATAGAAAATAGTAAGTACTGTCGTTACATTCTGCTAAAATTATACATTCTCTATTATCGTAATAACTGAAGTTGCGTTAAAAAGTTAAACCCACCTTGGTCCAGGACAGCAGACGAGTGTAATGTATGTGACAAAGAATACAGCACTGTGTAAAGAAATAAAACATATATGTTAGTACTTTCAGAATGAAATCAACATAGTAATGATGTACGCAAGGTCAAAGCTGTGACTTACTAAGAAGCCCAGTACCATCCAGGGTTGGACTGAATGTAGAACTTCACTGGTTCACTGATGAAGGAAGCACAAAGAATTGTAAATATGGGATGTTTGTCCATTTCCCTCAAAGTGTTTGGTATATGTGTTTTCTTCCTTTTCTATTAAACGTTCCATATGAGTCATCTCAAAACTTGCAACTTCCTATCTAGTTCCTGTGAATGGTTCATGTCTGGTTCACAGAGTGATGGAGTGTTCTGAATGGTTCATGTCTGGTTCACAGAGGGATGGAGTGTTCTGAATGGTTCATGTCTGGTTCACAGAGTGATGGAGTGTTCTGAATAGTTCATGTCTGGTTCACAGAGGGATGGAGTGTTCTGAATGGTTCATGTCTGGTTCACAGAGGATGGATGTTCTGAATGGTTCATGTCTGGTTCTGAATGGTTCTGAATGGTTCTGGTCTGGTCACAGAGGGATGGATGGAATGGTTCATGTTGGTTGAATGGAGTTCTGAATGTCTGGTTCACAGAGTGATGGAGTGTTCTGAATGGTTCATGTCTGGTTCACAGAGTGATGGAGTGTTCTGAATGGTTCATGTCTGGTTCTATGTGTTCTGGTTCACAGAGTGATGGAGTGTTCTGAATAGTTCATGTCTGGTTCACAGAGGGATGGAGTGTTCTGAATGGTTCATGTCTGGTTCACAGAGGGATGGAGTGTTCTGAATGGTTCATGTCTGGTTCACAGAGTGATGGAGTGTTCTGAATGGTTCATGTCTGGTTCACAGAGTGATGGAGTGTTCTGAATGGTTCATGTCTGGTTCACAGAGTGATGGAGTGTTCTGAATGGTTCATGTCTGGTTCACAGAGGATGGAGTGTTCTGAATGGTTCATGTCTGGTTCACAGAGTGATGGAGTGTTCTGAATGGTTCATGTCTGGTTCTGAATGGTTCAGAGTGATGGAGTGTTCTGAATGGTTCATGTCTGGTTCACAGAGTGATGGAGTGTTCTGAATGGTTCATGTCTGAATTCTGAATGGTTCATGTCTGGTTCATGGAGTGTTCTGAATGGTTCATGTCTGGTTCACAGAGGATGGAGTGTTCTGAATGGTTCATGTCTGGTTCACAGAGGGATGGAGTGTTCTGAATGGTTCATGTCTGGTTCACAGAGTGATGGAGTGTTCTGAATAGTTCATGTCTGGTTCACAGAGGGATGGAGTGTTCTGAATGGTTCATGTCTGGTTCACAGAGGGATGGAGTGTTCTGAATGGTTCATGTCTGGTTCACAGAGTGATGGAGTGTTCTGAATGGTTCATGTCTGGTTCACAGAGTGATGGAGTGTTCTGAATGGTTCATGTCTGGTTCACAGAGTGATGGAGTGTTCTGAATGGTTCATGTCTGGTTCACAGAGTGATGGAGCATTACTGTATCAAAGTATAGGACTGACCAGGCCTGACCAGATAGAACTATTGAAGGGTGAAAAGTAGCATCCATATTCAGAGGTATTAGAAGACTTACCAGAATGTGAAGAGAGCCACTATGGAAAGAGTGACAAGAAGTTGGATCATCAAGATGGAGTAAACCTAAAAGGAGGCCCCAAAAAAACACAACTGTGGTAAAAGCTAAAGGATGGGTCTGGAGAAATGTAACCACTATGACAGTCATAGACAGAGCTATGGATGCAAGAACTGACCATGCAAGATATCAAAATGATAGTTTTAAGCATATTTTGAGGTTATATAGTAGTTGTTCACATTTACAATGCTTACAAATGTTGGAGTAAAACAAGCTTTTTTTAAATTTTGGCCTCTGATGGGGTGTTAAACAGATTAAATAAGCTCATGAGGCATTGATAAGTTATATTCTTGAAGCGTCAATAGGTTGACAGTACCAGTCAAAAGTTTAGATACACCTACTCATTCAAGGGTTTTCTTTATTTTTACCATTTTCTACATTGTAGAATAATAGTGAAGACATCAAAACCATTAAATAACACATATGGAATCATGTAATAACCAAAAAAGTGTTAAACAAATCAAAAGATATTTTATATTTTAGATTCTTCAAAATAACCACCATTTGCCTTAATGACAGCTTTGCACAATCTTGGCATTCTCTCAACCAGATTCACATGGAATGCTTTTTCAACAGTCTAGAAGGAGTTCCCACATATGCTGAGCACTTGTTGGCTGCTTTTCCTTCACGCTGGGGTCCAACTTATCCCAAACCATCTCAATTGGGTTGTGGTCAGGTGATTGTGGAGGCCAGGTCATCTGATGCAGCACTCCATTACTCTCCTTCTTGTTAAAATAGCCCTTACACAGCCTTGAGGTGTGTTGGGTCATTGTGCAGTTGAAAAACAAATGATTGTCCCACTAAGCGCAAACCAGATGGGATGGCGTATCGCTGCAGAATGGTGTGGATGCCATGCTGATTAAGTGTAAGTTGAATCCTAAACAAATCACTGACACTGTCATCAGTAAAGCACCCCCAGACCATCACACCTCCTCTTCCATGCTTCATGGTGGGATCCACACATGCGGAGATCATCCGTTCACCTACTCTGCGTCTCGCAAAGACACGGCGGTTGGAACCAAAAATCTCAAATTTGGACTCATCAGACCAAAGGACCGATTTTTACCGGTCTAATGTCCATTGCTCGTGTTTCTTGGCCCAAGCAAGTCCTTTAGTAGTGGTTTCTTTCTGCAGCATTTCGACCATGAAGGCCTGATTCACACAGTCTCCTCTGAACAGTTGATGTTGAGATGTTTCTGTTACTGAATTCTGTGAAACATTTATTTGGGCTGCAATCTGAGGGGCAGTTAACTCTAATGAATATATCGTCTACAGCAGAGGTACTTCTGGGTCTTCCTTTCCTGTGGCGGTCCTCATGAGAGCCAGCTTCATTATAGCGCTTGATGGTTTTTGAGACTGCACATGATGGAACTTTCAAAGTTCTTGATATTTTCCGGATTGACTGACCTTCATGTCTTAAAGTAATGATGGACTGTCTTTTCTCTGCATATTTGAGCTGTTTTTTTCCGTAATATGGGCTTGGTCTTTTACCAAACAGGGCTATCTTCTGTATATTGGTAGTAATGTGGTAGTAATATTGGTAGTAATGTGGTAGTAATATTGGTAGTAATGTGGTGGGAATAGCTTTAATTATCGCCTACCTTGCGGATAAAGATCCGCCGGATGTTTTTATCACTCCAGCTGAATTCTGTTAGCATCTCCTCGTCACTAGGACAAGCCCTACCGTAACAGGGGCTGCCGCTGAGGCCTGCTGACAAGAACAACACACACACACACACACACAGTAAATTGGCAGTTATTTTTCTCGCTTTCATTGATAGAGGGGTGGAGAGACGGCAGTTGTTTTTGCGACACAAACATACCTTTCTCACTTGTGCCAGTGGCCTCCTCATAGGTGGGAGGGGCAGGTGGCCCTCCTGCTTCTCCACTTGATGTGCCATACTGCTTCTCTCCTGCTTCAGCAGCTTTGTTTGCGACTGAAAGCTGGGGGTAAATAACATAAGATCCCCAATCAGGACATAATAGCTGTCTGTAAATACTTTTTAATAATTGAAAGAGAATTCTTATGAGCCAATCTAACCAACTAAGAAGTGATACTTGATCTGAAATTAGCCCCATCTTGTGAATCCAAGTTCATCGAATTTGCTTTGAAAATGTACATTTTTTAACAACAAAAACAATCCACATTTTAAGCAGAAAACATAAATAATTTGCATTCACAATTTGAGGTGAATTTGAAATTTTATCTGATTCTCTGATTGCTGACTGTAAGATGTGGACTGTGATCAGTTCTTAGATGAGCCCTCTACTGTAGCATAGTTCCAGAACCCCAGACTGTTCCAGAATCAGCAAATTAGACATTACACAACTGTCCAGATGGCTTATCTGGCCCTGAGCTAATGTACCAAAGAATATGAATATCCAACTTCTGTCTCTCTGTACCTCCATATTTCCTGCAAAGAAATACAATTAGCAGTCTTATGAGCTAATTTACAGTAATTGGTTTAAGTAGGCTAAATATATTTCTATAATTTCATCAGCCTCCAGTCAATGCATAACAGCAACATTTCAGATTTGAAATGTAGCACTTGGCTGTGAGAGAAATAGCAACGTGAGAAAGAGGAGTAGTACGTCTCTGGAGTGAAGGTAGTGACGCAGGCTAAAGACTACCTTTGTCTCTATCGCCATACAATCTAGTTAATAGCTGTTATTTTATTTTCCTCTATTCATTCTCTGATGCGGAACAGACCTTGCACCATTACTGAGCAACACAATGAGATGAGCTCCTGAATAGAGGCACATGCGAGGATGGCAGAGACACACAGCCTGTGTACATGCTGCCACAATGACAACGGAAGACACTGGACCAAACACATTAAAAAGGAAAGAAGCCAAGAAACTATATTTTTGCAGCAGAATGAGCATAGAATGAGATCTGTAGGACGTGTCTGTAAGGCCCTTACCTTGCCCTGGGTCATAATGGCTGTGTTTGGTGTCTGCAGCAGATACTACAATGGTTTATTTATCTCTCTGCTCCAGTCAAAGAAGCTCTGCTTTCCTTTTGTTATTGTATCCTCTTATATGTATCCTTGTTGCCCAGTCGTACTTGCAGTCAAAATAAAAGGACTGACACTAGGTCGCTCGCTCTCTGCTGTTGCTTCTCTTAGATTAAACCCTTTCTGATGCTGCAGTTTCTTAATCCAACAGCCACGCAGTTAGGATTCTCACAGACCCCCCCCCTCCCCTTACCCAAAAAGGAACATTCTAGCAACATCCAGGTGAAGCAGCAGTGCTGTGGGAAGATTGGACTGTACCAATACGCTTGGCAAAAAGGGGGAGGTACAGATGTATCATTGTGTGAGTCAAGTGAGGAAAGGGCCAGAGAGAACTGGAATATTTGGTCTGCAGTATAAAAATAAAAATAAAATATATATATATATATATATATATAGGATGACGTAGATGGTATTACATGTTCTGAAAGTTGTGTTGACCCTCTACATCCCTGTCAGAAGCAGTTAGGCTATAAATAAAAACAGCATTCATATTTTTCAGAGCAAGAAAAAAAACAAAGTTTAAAATGGTCTATCTTTAGGTAATGCAATGATTCAGTACCCTACATTTAATTCCTGAACGACTACTACATTCATGAAAATACTAGAATCTCCTACTTGTAAAACATTCATGTAAGACTGTAGAATATGTATTGATGTTATGTATGTGGAGTATGACAAGTCAGTCTAACAACATCATCACTGCAATTCAAAGGACCACAAAATGTCAGAGGGTATTAAAATCTTATTTATTAGATATTTACAAGATGTCCTGTTTTACTGAAGGTCCTGGAGGACAAGGATTTAAGAATAAGGCAAGTACCAATGCCTCTCCAAGATGTATTCAGGTCTGACAAGCCCCATACAAGTTCTGTTTCTATAACAGCTATTGAAAAAAAAGGAAATCATGATGAAATTATCTGATATTGCTCCACAACAAACCATTCATAATATACACTGCTCAAAAAAATAAAGGGAACACTTAAACAACACAATGTAACTCCAAGTCAATCACACTTCTGCGAAATCAAACTGTCCACTTAGGAAGCAACACTAATTGACAAATTTCACATGCTGTTGTGCAAATGGAATAGACAACAGGTGGAAATTATAGGCAATTAGCAAGACACCCCCAATAAAGGAGTGGTTCTGCAGGTGGTGACCACAGACCACTTCTCAGTTCCTATGCTTCCTGGCTGATGTTTTGGTCACTTTTGAATGCTGACGGTGCTTTCACTCTAGTGGTAGCATGAGACGGAGTCTACAACTCACACAAGTGGCTCAGGTAGTGCAGCTCATCCAGGATGGAACATCAATGCGAGCTGTGGCAAGAAGGTTTGCTGTGTCTGTCAGCGTAGTGTCCAGAGCAGGGAAGCGCTACCAGGAGACAGGCCAGTACATCAGGAGACGTGGAGGAGACCGTAGGAGGGCAACAACCCAGCAGCAGGACCGCTACCTCCGCCTTTGTGCAAGGAGGAGCAGGAGGAGCACTGCCAGAGCCCTGCAAAATGACCTCCAGCAGGCCACAAATGTGCATGTGTCTGCTCAAATGGTCAGAAACAGACTCCATGAAGGTAGTATGAGGGCCCGACGTCCACAAGTGGGGGTTGTGCTTACAGCCCAACACCGTGCAGGACGTTTGGCATTTGCCAGAGAACACCAAGATTGGCGAATTCGCCACTGGCGCCATGTGCTCTTCACAGATGAAAGCAGGTTCACACTGAGCACATGTGACAGACGTGACAGACTGGAGACGCCATGGAGAACGTTCTGCTGCCTGCAACATCTTCCAGCATGACCGGTTTGGCGGTGGGTCAGTCATGGTGTGGGGTGGCATTTCTTTGGGGGGCCGCACAGCCTTCCATGTGCTCGCCAAGAGGTAGCCTGACTGCCATTAGGTACCGAGATGAGATCCTCAGACCCCCTGTGAGACCATATGCTGGTGCTGTTGGCCCTGGGTTCCTCCTAATGCAAGACAATGCTAGACCTCATGTGGCTGGAGTGTGTCAGGAGTTCCTGCAAGAGGAAGGCATTGATGCTATGGACTGGCCCGCCCGTTCCCCAGACCTGAATCCAATTGAGTACATCTGGGACATCATGTCTCCCTCCATCCACCAACGCCACGTTGCACCACAGACTGTCCAGGATGCTTTAGTTCGGGTCTGGGAGCAGATCCCTCAGGAGACCATCCGCCACCTCATCAGGAGCATGCCCAGGCGTTGTAGGGAGATCATACACACACTACTGAGCCTCATTTTGACTTATTTTAAGGGCATTACATCAAAGTTGGATCAGCCTGTAGTGTGGTTTTCCACCTTTAATTTTGAGTGTGACTCCAAATTCAGACCTCCATGGGTTGATAAATTTGATTTCCATTGATCATTTTTTGTGTGATTTTGTGGTCAGCACATTCAACTATGTTAAGAAAAAAGTATTTAATAAGAATATTTCATCCATTCAGAACGAGGATGTGTTATTTTAGTGTTCCCTTTATTTTTTTGAGCAGTGTATGTTCCTTACACTGACAATGTGTAATGTCAATTGATTGCAAAGTTACAGCTGAAACTGAATTGATACACTGAAGTACTTGTTATGTGATATTAGAGTGGGTGATATTTCTGCTGGAGCAAGCAGCTGTACTAGTGATGGAAGCCTTGTTCTGCCCTGGCTGAGAGGTACACCCTGAACAACGCTAGTGATGGAAGCCTTGTTCTGCCCTGGCTGAGAGGTACACCCTGAACAACGCTAGTGATGGAAGCCTTGTTCTGCCCTGGCTGAGAGGTACACCCTGAACAACGCTAGTGATGGAAGCCTTGTTCTGCCCTGGCTGAGAGGTACACCCTGAACAACGCTAGTGATGGAAGCCTTGTTCTGCCCTGGCTGAGAGGTACACCCTGAACAACGCTAGTGATGGAAGCCTTGTTCTGCCCTGGCTGAGACACCTTGAACAACGCTAGTGATGGAAGGTTGTTCTGCCCTGGCTGACACCTGAACAACGCTAGTGATGGAAGCCTTGTTCTGCCCTGGCTGAGAGGTACACCCTGAACAACGCTAGTGATGGAAGCCTTGTTCTGCCCTGGCTGAGAGGTACACCCTGAACAATGCAGTTGATAAACCCTATAACGTGGTCAGGCTGAGATATAAATAACATCCTGGAGCTACCAACTGGTGCAACATTAATACACAAGCAAGTGTGTCAGAGTGTGTGTGTGTGTGTGTGTTTAAAGAAATCAGTAAGTTGCACAACTGAATGCATTCAACCAAAGTGTATCTTCTGCATTTAACCCAACCCCTTGAGAAGATGCAGACCGCCACATAGTAAATCCAAATAAAAACACATTTTCTTCATATACTCAACAATCTAACAAGATATTTGCTAGTCTTAACAAAATTAAAACCAATAAATATCAGGAAATCTTGCAACAAAAAATATATACCTTTTACCAACACCAGATTATTTTAAATCATTGTCTTATATTTGCAACTCCTATGTTGATTAAGCTTCAGTTTTCAGTCATACAAAAGTTGTTTAGTTCCCAAACAAGTCTTCATCGCTGTAAACAAAGCAGTAAGTGTATTCCTAGTCCTCCTCCTCCATGGCATTGTCCAATGTTGGGACAGTTCAGTTTTCTGAATCTAAATGTCAATTATCTCCCTCTCCTTTGGGCCCATCCAGTCTGAGATCCACATCATTCCTTCCCAGTGTAAAGAGACTGACCACAGCCAAGAGTGCAGCTAGCATCAAAACAGCACAACCACCAAACATATGCCTGGTTCCACTACCGCCCTCGCCCCCTCCGGTCCCCGACACCTCCCTGTGGAGCGCCAGTAGCCCCAGGCAGGCCAGAAGGTGCAGAGGCAGCCTGAACCAGACCAGCACCCCAGCCCTCTTCTCCTCTGGGATCACCCTCCCATGGAGGAAGCTGACAGCAGGGAAGTAGAGGCCACTGGCCAGCTCCAGCAGCAGGAAGGCCAGCAGGGACTCGCGGGGTCTGGGCTGGCCCGGTGCAGTGGAAAAGATGAGCATGAAGAAGGAGAAAAAGGCAAGCAGCATGGAGAAGCAGAGGAGGTGCCCAGGCTGGAGGCGGTAGCGGGTGGAGGTGGCCAGGCGGTAGAGCAGGGACCCCGCCATACTGGCTGCCATCAGACAGGAGAAGACCATGCCCAGCGGAGGGCCATAGGGGTCCAGGACGGGGGTCCACAGGAAGATGAATATATAGAGGACACTCTCAAATAGAGCCTGGACTCCTCCTAGAAGCATCACCCGTCTGTCTGATAAGAGACAGCGGAGGCCTTCCTGACAGCTGCGCCAGAACCGGGCCCGTGCAGAAGCCCGGGCCAGAGGTGCTGAACTAGAAGGACCGAGCAAGGGCTTCTTGTTGTCCCCTTCCAGGCTTCCATCCTTCTCCTCCAGGCCCCAATCAGTCAGCACCACCCAGCCACAGGCCCCAAGGCAGGGCACGGCCAGGAGGAAGGGCGCCACAGGCCCCAGGTGGAGCCACTCAGCCAACATGTTCGCCACCAGCCCAGCCCCCATCGCTAGCCCGTGGTTCCAGCTAGCAGCCTTGGTGAAGGTACTGGGGATCCATTCTTTAGGGAAGTCGTGGACGTCAGCATGTCGGTGCACGTACCAGGCATGGAAGGCTGTGGAGAGCAAAGAGGTGGACAGGCCTCCTAGCACGCGACCCAGGATCAGGACAAAGTAGTCACGGGACAGCTTGGTGAGGCAACAGGCTGAGTAGGCCACGCAGAAGAGCAGGCAGGTCCGTCTCCGCCCCAGGACCTGAATTAATTAATACACATTTTAAATACATAGTTACCTCAGTCGTAGCAGTTCAACAACATATACATTGTAAAAAATCTAACGCAGTGTTTCCCAATCCTGGTCCTGGGGACCCAAAGGGGTTCACATTTTGGTTTTTGCCCTCATCATCATGGTTTCTGCTCATCAAGTTTTTGATTATTTGAATCAGGTGTGTTAGTGCCAGGGTAAAAACAGTACTGCGTACCCAGGACCAGGATTGAGAAACAATGGACTTATTTTTATTGGCTCTCAGATCATCGGTTCTCGGACTAAAAGGCTCCGAAACAGCTTCTACCCCCAGGCCATCAAACTGCTGAACGGCTAACGCTATCTGTCTACCTGCTCAGACCTGCATCTTAAAGACTATTTACATGGACTCTCCACACAGTCAACCCTGACACACAAGCGCACAAACAGTCAACCCTGACACACAAGCGCACACAGTCAACCCTGACACACAAGCGCACACAGTCAACCCTGACACACAAGCGCACACAGTCAACCCTGACACACAAGCGCACACAGTCAACCCTGACACACAAGCGCACACAGTCAACCCTGACACACAAGCGCACAAACAGTCAACCCTGACACACAAGCGCACAAACAGTCAACCCTGACACACAAGCGCACAAACAGTCAACCCTGACACACAAGCGCACAAACAGTCAACCCTGACACACAAGCACACACAGTCAACCCTGACACACAAGCGCACACAGTCAACCCTGACACACAAGCGCACAAACAGTCAACCCTGACACACAAGCACACACAGTCAACCCTAACACACAAGCACACACAGCCAACTCTGCTGTTCTATTTATATACTATTTTACTCAATTGCCCACCCAAGACACCATTGACTTCATATTTCTAAATAATCACACTTGACATAGCACATTCATAATTTATACTGTATCAGTTTCATTACTAAAATGCATACCACTTTCTTCTACTCCTTGTTATTTTTTTAAATTTAAATTTGGATTATATTGATACTGCACTGTTGAGGGAGCTTGCAAGTAGGCATTACAATGCATCATTTATACCTGCAGTAAATGGTGTACTTGATGAATAAACATAGATCATTTTAATTTGATTTATTTACATTGTGGTCCTGGTTATTGTTACCTGAGGAAGCCAGCTAGCCACAGGGGCAAACAGCACACAGGAGGCCAGGCCAACGACATACAGGATGGCTATCTGGGACTCCAGGAAGCTGTAATGGCGGTAGAGCTTGTAGAGGTATGGCCCCTGCAGCCAGTCAGCCGACAAGGCTAAGAGGTAGCCTCTTAGGAACACGGTCTGGAACCTACGGAAGGCAGGGTTGGTGCCCATGGCAGAGGGGGTGGGTTGAGGTGGGGTGAGGCGACGTGCCGTTAGCTCCAGTCCGACACATAGCACCAGTAGGACCACCATGGCCAGGTAGGCTGTCACCAACATGATGGGTTTGTCCAAGTGTGACTGTTAGGGGCGGGGAGGTCTCTTCACTCCTGTCTTATCCGTTGTGGCTCAGTCAAAGGCTGTGGAGACAGAGACTCTATTACTAACGGCACCATAAAGACAGTTATTGTGAATATCTACCAGCATAAATAACTTAAAGCCAAGTTCTGTAAACGTGGCGTCCATACTAGCTATCTAAAGAAGATGTTTGCTTAGGGTTGTCATCTCATCTGGATACTGCTGCATGAGAGGACTACAAATCAAATCAAACTTTATTGGTCGTGTACACAGATTTGCAGGTGTTATGCCACCATCAAGTCATGTCGGAAACTCGGGACCTCGGAGTTCAAATGAATGTAAGTTATTTGCGTAGAGCTTCCCATTGGTTGATTCTGATACCACTCTCCTGCCAAGGTTAGCAAGTCAGAGATGTCAGAGTTTCCGACATGACGTGAACGAGGCAGCAAAATACTTCCCTGGTTTGAGAGTTTCAAAGGCTTCAAATTAAACTAAAGATCTGGCAGGTAGCAACCTTCTTCAATGTACATTTTGTAAGTTTGCTTCCAAAAGATAGCTAAACAGCTAGCATAAGCTTGGCAGATAACATTAGTAGCTCTGGTCCAGCCCAATATGTTCGGGATAATTTTCTTCAACAGCCTGCATCTTTCCATTCAACCCACGGAGGAATTTGTTACTAGAGTGCTGACTAAAAGCAGATTTATGCTTGTTCCGCAAAATGTGGTCCAGAGGCTCCTTACGGAGGGTGTGACAATTGCGGAGCCACGGGCACACTCGGATAGCCAGGGGCACACCACAACATCATTTACAAATGAAGCATGCGTGTTTAGTGAGTCCACCAAATCAGAGGCAGTAGGGATGACCAGGGATGTTCTCTGTTTAGTGAGTCCACCAGACCAGAGGCAGTAGGGATGACCAGGGATGTTCTCTGTTTAGTGAGTCCACCAGACCAGAGGCAGTAGGGATGACCAGGGATGTTCTCTGTTTAGTGAGTCCACCAGACCAGAGGCAGTAGGGATGACCAGGGATGTTCTCTGTTTAGTGAGTCCACCAGACCAGAGGCAGTAGGGATGACCAGGGATGTTCTCTGTTTAGTGAGTCCACCAGACCAGAGGCAGTAGGGATGACCAGGGATGTTCTCTGTTTAGTGAGTCCACCAGACCAGAGGCAGTAGGGATGACCAGGGATGTTCTCTGTTTAGTGAGTCCACCAGACCAGAGGCAGTAGGGATGACCAGGGATGTTCTCTGTTTAGTGAGTCCACCAGACCAGAGGCAGTAGGGATGACCAGGGATGTTCTCTGTTTAGTGAGTCCACCAGACCAGAGGCAGTAGGGATGACCAGGGATGTTCTCTGTTTAGTGAGTCCACAGACCAGAGGCAGTAGGGATGACCAGGGATGTTCTCTGTTTAGTGAGTCCACCAGACCAGAGGCAGTAGGGATGACCAGGGATGTTCTCTGTTTAGTGAGTCCACCAGACCAGAGGCAGTAGGGATGACCAGGGATGTTCTCTGTTTAGTGAGTCCACCAGACCAGAGGCAGTAGGGATGACCAGGGATGTTCTCTGTTTAGTGAGTCCACCAGACCAGAGGCAGTAGGGATGACCAGGGATGTTCTCTGTTTAGTGAGTCCACCAGACCAGAGGCAGTAGGGATGACCAGGGATGTTCTCTTGAGGAGTGTGAATATTGGACACTTTTCCTGTCTTGCTAAGAATTCACAATGTAACGAGTACTTTTGGGTGTCACAAAAAAGTTGAGTAAAAAGTACATTATTTTCTTTAGGAATGTAAAAGTTCTGAAAAATATAAATAATTAAGTACAGATACTACTTAAGTAGTACGTTAAAGTATTTTTTACTGAAGTACTTGACACCAATGGCCCTGAATCACTATGACAGCGCCCTGAAGTGCAAGAAGTTTGAACGGCCTGACTTCTGCGGCGACCGCGTCGCTGTAAATGCTAGATGTTGGATTGACCATGAAATCGGCTAGAACATTTCTCTGTCTGTGCAAACTGTTGTTTCTCCAAAATGAAAAAAGAATAGAGTTGAGCGTTGGATCTGCACCACGAGATGCAGCAATGAATGTCTATTCCATTCTGGATGCATCCACGTGCATTTTGCATCTGACGGATGTGTGAACTACAGCTATTCTGGCGACATACAGAGAAAAGTTAGTCAGCACTCCAGCAACATCTTTACTTTGGTGAGTAACAAAAGTATATTGAAGTCTGTTAACTAAACAAAATGGTGGAGAAAAAAGTCCTATATGGAGGGGTGAATAGAGTTCGCCAGCTTGTAGTCTTAAAACCCCCAAATGAGTTACCTCTGGGTCGTTCAGCCATCAGTATGAAGTGCTGAGTGATTAATGACAAAAAACAACAACTCAATGTTGGTTAAACAACTAATTGACCGACATCAGTTCAAGTACTCCATTTAGTTTTTGTTTTGTGTGAGCCCAACGTGCCATTTCTCTAGAGAGAAATCTAATAATTGACAGAAATCAAGTCAATAACTATGTGGGACTCTGGGCTGAAGGGAGTTGTAAGTTTCATAAAGCAAATATTCAACCTCGTTCAGCACAGAAACACTGATGAACACAATGACCATAATCCATTGCACCTGTTTTTCCAGGCTCAGACTGAGATGGATGGTGAGATACACACAGACCACATAAGATAGACATGTTCACAACGACAAGAGAGAGGGATAGAGACTGTTCGTGTAAGTAGATTTAGATGATTATTATTATTTCATTAGACATCTTTGCAGCATGCTTGGGCAGGCAAGCCTAGCTAAATAGAATGACTAAAGACAGTACAGTATGGAAAACACAGAACGTTGTCTGGCTTCTACGGCCTGAGCAGAGATGATGACCTTAAGGAATTCTAAATAATAAAGTCATCAAATAAAAACTAAGTAAGATACACATCTGAAATATGATTATTTCGGTACAGTATGAAGCACGGCTCATCATAATGTCTGGAACGGCATCAAACCATGTGTTTGATACCATCCCACTGATTCTGCTGCAGCCATTACCACAAGCCCATCCTCCCCAATTAAGGTGCCACCAACCTCCTGTGGTTTGAAGATAAGCTAAAACTCCAATACTCCAATATGGTGACGTTGGCTAGCTAAGCTCATGTGTAGAAACACGTCGTCTCACGCTGAACTGCGCATGTGCAGGCTGTCAAATCAAAGACACTCCTTCAATATAAAGTTGTTTTTGGCATACCGCCCCAACAGATGATGCAATCTCTATTGTACTCCACAATGTCCTTTCCCACCTGGACAAAAGGAACACCCATGTCAGAATGTTATTCATTGACCACAGCTCATCGTTCAACACCATAGTGCACTCAAAGCTCATTACTAAGCTTAGGACCCTGGGACTAAACATCTCCCTCTGCAACTGGATCCTGGACTTCATGACGGTCCGCCCCCAGGTGGTAAGGGTAGGTAATAACACATCCACCACGCTGATCCTCCACACAGGGGCCCCTCAGGGGTGCGTGTTCAGTCCCCTCCTGCACTCCCTGTTCACTCATGACTGCACAGCCAGGCACAACTCCAACACCATCATTAAGTTTGCCGATGACACAACAGTGGTAGTCCTTACCGACCAAGACGAGACAGCCTATAGGGAGGAGGTCAGAGATCTGGCCGTGTGGTGCCAGGACAACAACCTCTCCCTCAACATGATCACTGACAAAAGAGATGAGTGTGGACTACAGGAAAAAGAGGACCGAGCACACCCCCATTCTCATCGACGGGGCTGCAGTGGAGCAGGTTGAGAGCTTCAAGTTCCTTGATGTCCACATCACCAACAAACTAACATGGTCCAAGCACACCAAGACAGTCATGAAGAGGGAAATACAAAGGAGACTGAAAATATTTAGCATGGTCCTCTGATCCTCAAACGGTTCTACAGCTGCACCATCGAGAGCATCCTGACTGGTTGCATCACTGCCTGGTATGGCAACTGCTATGCCTCTGACCACAAGGCACTACAGAGAGTAGTGCAAACAGCCCAGTACATCACTCGGGCCAAGCTTCCTGCCATCCAGGACCTCTATACTAGGCGTGTCAAAGGAAGGCCCCAAAAAATTGCCAAAGACTCTAGCCACCCTAGTCATAAACCGTTCTCTCTGCTATCGCATGGCAAGTGGTATAGGAGTGCCAAGTCTAGGTCCAAGAGGCTTCTAAACAGCTTCTACCCCAAAGCCATAAGACTGAACACCTAATCAAATGGCTACCCAGACTATTTGCATGCCCCCCTCCCTTTACACCACTGCTACTCTGTTGTTATCATCTATGCAAAGTCACTTTAATAACTATCTACATGTACATATTACCTCAACTAACCGGTGCCCCCCGCACATTGACACTGTACCAGTACCCTGGCTGCCCCCCTTGTCCTGCCCACTATGACTCATTTGTGGCGCAAGACTCCAGGATTTTTGGATTCGACTCCAAATCCGACTCCTGTGATTGGAGTCGACTCCCAAAACACACAAACGGATGCGCACAAACATACACACCATCTCATTATTGCAATCCTATTAGGAAGACTACATTTGCATTCTAGAGGACTGATATGAGCATGAGGCTGCCCATTTTGTTTGAATATATAAGGTGATGTGTAGAAACTGGAATATTTCCGCTGTGTGCAGCCTTAACGGATCCCATGTGATGCGGCACACACTATTCTGATAAACCTATTCTTTGCCATGTTACAGCCCTATTGGACGGATATTACTACTAGGCATTGGTTTTGTAACTATTTTCCAAGCATGTGCGTTATTCCAGAGGCCAATTCACACAGGATTAATATTTACAAACTGCCCCCCCTGTAATTATTATTATTGTAGCGACCCGCACAGACAGCTGGTTAGGCTAGGAGGTGGTAGTGTTGTACTGACCAGTACCCGGTGTTCGCGGGGTCCGACATGTCAATCAACCTGCTATCTGCCAATCACGGGAATGCCTGGAATGTTCTGATACCGGGCATCCTGGTGGTTGGCGGAGTGGCGTGGAGGGGGGTTGGGCATTGGAAGTTAAGACCAGGTTCAGCCTTTGTTCTCTCTCTCTTACGTCTGGGCTTCACAAGAGAAGGTCACGATTGGCTTGTGGGTTATCTGTCATCTATTTGGCGTGTGCTACGGCCCAAACAGTAGCCTGTGTAAAGTTGGTTTAATAAACCGTCAATTCGCAAACTCAAGCCTCTGTCTGGACAATTGTTCATTTATGATCTAGTCACATTATTATTTCAAATGGACTCTTATGACGGGAGCCTGGAGGCTTTTATTGTAGACCTGCAGATATTTCGTTAATTTCAACGTCATGTCCACACGATAATACGCTACACTGATAACTCGTGCTTGGCTGCCAAATGTATAGGTCTCCCCATAATATGTACATGTATAAAGTGTTATCATAAACATGATTTTAGCGATCCATCCATGTTAGACGTTATTCCCAATAACAATGTACCACATCCTGCTGATTTGAGCTACTGAACCGTATTTCCACTTGACTGTGTTTACGGATGAGAAAGTGAACTTGCCATTTCCAAAATGTTTAGCCGGGATGCTATTTTGCGATCTACTGCCTCGGTAGGACAGGGCTCTCCAACCCTGTTCGTAGAGAGCTACCATCATGTCGGGTTTCACTTCAAAACGAATCTAGCGCATCTGATTTAATAATTAGCTGGTTTATAAACTTAATCGGGGTAGTTACAACTGGCGTTGGAGGAGAAGCCTACATGAAGGAACAGGGTTGGAGAGCCTTGACCTAGGACATCGATAGCTAGACAGGGTTTCATTAAATAAGATCATTTAGGCCCAATTCAACTGATGCATTTGGCTGTTTGGCTAACTTCAATTCACCTGTTCCCCTTCGCTGGCACTATTAAGAATAGCTTAGCCATACTCATTTATAGCCTAATATATAGCCTTACTTTAATATACTTTTGGTGAATTTGGAAGGCATTGATTGATAGATGACCAAGATACAGACTATGAGCACGGTTCTGACTTTCTCTCTACCTGCACCAATCCTCTTTCTCTCTGCCTGCTCCCCTTTCTCTTCTCCATGAAAAACGCTAGTGTGTCTTTGGTCTATTGCGTGTAGAATATCTCAGCCTTTTTATTGATAACCCTTACTTTAGTGAATTTGCGCGAGACATTACAAAGCCAGTAAATTGCGATAGCCTACCGTACATCTTTTGATAACCGATGCACGGTTCTGCCAGGCTGTGCCCCTCCCACCTCTCTCCCTTTCCTTGCTGTGAAATATTCGACAGTTTGTGATATGCTTACCATCTTGTCTGATACATGCTCCATGCCACTTTAAAATTAAAGTAGGGGTTAAAAGTTCTTTAACTACGAGTAAGAAGAGGACAAACCGTGTCCTACAACGTCCTAATTTCACCACCCATTTCCGGGTTCTGATTTCAGTTTCACCACTTGGGGGCAGCCTTTCTTTTTCTATCCCGATTGTGCATGACCCATCTCTGCACTTGCAGTTGGGTCGTCATTCGTTACCCCAGTCACAAAGTCGTAAACCTTTATACAATTTATCTTCTTAATATTATATTTAAACCTAATCTTAACCACACTACTAACCTTATGGCTAACCCCCTATCCTTAAATTAAGTGTTAAAAGCACATTTCTTTTCATGAATTTTTACGAGCAATTTTGACTTTATGGCTTTGGTAACTACTGGAAACCTTGCAGTTTCCCAATATTGGATTTAAGGAGCCTAACGTTACACCTTCCAAGGACTTTCTTATATGTTCTGTTTAAAGGGTGAATTGTCTCTGGAAGCCAAAACAGCCAAATACTCCATCTAAACGTGAATCGATTATCAATTGCAGTACAGTTATAAAAACATAAATCCCTTTACTTTCATATCAAATCACAATCTTTTCACGAATGCAAAATACAATTTTTCTGGACACTGTTTTAACTGGTTTTACCACAGTTGCAGCCAATGGTATTTTTCAGTGACATCAAGTTTGTGGCATCTGTCAGTGTTCAGAGAAGCAGATAGCTAATTCGCATAGGTAGTCTACTCTGTATTCTGTCTGTTTTCCGTGAACAAGCTCTGTAACATGGACATATGGCTGTTTGGGAACCCTATAAAGTTGTGTATCAATTAAATCAATTATTTATTGCTGATATGAAATATAAGGTCCTTATGCATAAGTGCGGAAAGTGGGGGTGCTGTAGCACCCCCTGAAAAATCAGATTACAAAAAATATATAGGTGTAACACTGGGCCTTTATTCGTATTAGCAGACCGATATAGACTTCTGTAGCAGGGGCCATTTTTTTTGCAGCATCTCTGCTTTTGCTAAAAAAAGGTAGTAGTATAATTAAGAAAAGTATCTTGCAGGATTCAATAGTTGGAATTGTAAGAGTTGTTGTCCCTGTCTCTTTCTCTGTGATCATCATTCTAATGGAATCCAGAAAGAACCAAACCCTGTCTCTTTCTCTGTGATCATCATTCTAATGGAATCCAGAAAGAACCAAACCCTGTCTCTTTCTCTGTGATCATCATTCTAATGGAATCCAGAATGAACCAAACCCTGTCTCTTTCTCTGTGATCATCATTCTAATGGAATCCAGAAAGAACCAAACCCTGTCTCTTTCTCTGTGATCATCATTCTAATGGAATCCAGAAAGAACCAAACCCTGTCTCTTTCTCTGTGATCATCATTTTAATGGAATCCAGAAAGAACCAAACCCTGTCTCTTTCTCTGTGATCATCATTCTAATGGCCTCCAGAAAGAACAAAACCCCTGTCTCTTTCTCTGTGATGTCATTCTAATGGCATCCAGAAAGAACCAAACCCTGTCTCTTTCTCTGTGATCATCATTCTAATAGAATCCAGAAAGAACCAGAAAGAACCAAACCCTGTCTCTTTCTCTGTGATCATCATTCTAATGTAATCCAGAATGAACCAAACCCTGTCTATTTCTCTGTGATCATCATTCTAATGGAATCCAGAAAGAACCAAACATTTACATTTACATTACATTTAAGTCATTTAGCAGACGCTCTTATCCAGAGCGACTTACAAATTGGTGCATTCACCTTATGACATCCAGTGGAACAGCCACTTTACAATAGTGCATCTAAATATTTTAAGGGGGGGGGGGTGAGAAGGATTACTTTATACTATCCTAGGTATTCCTTAAAGAGGTGGGGTTTCAGGTGTCTCCGGAAGGTGGTGATTGACTCCGCTGTCCTGGCGTCGTGAGGGAGTGTGTTCCACCATTGGGGAGCCAGAGCAGCGAACAGTTTTGACTGGGCTGAGTGGGAACTGTACTTCCTCAGTGGTAGGGAGGCGAGCAGGCCAGAGGTGGATGAACGCAGTGCCCTTGTTTGGGTGTAGGGCCTGATCAGAGCCTGGAGGTACTGAGGTGCCGTTCCCCTCACAGCTCCGTAGGCAAGCACCATGGTCTTGTAGCGGATGCGAGCTTCAACTGGAAGCCAGTGGAGAGAGCGGAGGAGCGGGGTGACGTGAGAGAACTTGGGAAGGTTGAACACCAGACGGGCTGCGGTGTTCTGGATGAGTTGTAGGGGTTTAATGGCACAGGCAGGAAGCCCAGCCAACAGCGAGTTGCAGTAATCCAGACGGGAGATGACAAGTGCCTGGATTAGGACCTGCGCCGCTTCCTGTGTGAGGCAGGGTCGTACTCTGCGGATGTTGTAGAGCATGAACCTACAGGAACGGGCCACCGCCTTGATGTTAGTTGAGAACGACAGGGTGTTGTCCAGGATCACGCCAAGGTTCTTAGCGCTCTGGGAGGAGGACACAATGGAGTTGTCAACCGTGATGGCGAGATCATGGAACGGGCAGTCCTTCCCGGGAGGAAGAGCAGCTCCGTCTTGCCGAGGTTCAGCTTGAGGTGGTGATCCGTCATCCACACTGATATGTCTGCCAGACATGCAGAGATGTGATTCGCCACCTGGTCATCAGAAGGGGGAAAGGAGAAGATTAATTGTGTGTCGTCTGCATAGCAATGATAGGAGAGACCATGTGAGGTTATGACAGAGCCAAGTGACTTGGTGTATAGCGAGAATAGGAGAGGGCCTAGAACAGAGCCCTGGGGGACACCAGTGGTGAGAGCGCGTGGTGAGGAGACAGATTCTCGCCACGCCACCTGGTAGGAGCGACCTGTCAGGTAGGACGCAATCCAAGCGTGGGCCACGCCGGAGATGCCCAACTCGGAGAGGGTGGAGAGGAGGATCTGATGGTTCACAGTATCGAAGGCAGCCGATAGGTCTAGAAGGATGAGAGCAGAGGAGAGAGAGTTAGCTTTAGCAGTGCGGAGCGCCTCCGTGATACAGAGAAGAGCAGTCTCAGTTGAATGACTAGTCTTGAAACCTGACTGATTTGGATCAAGAAGGTCATTCTGAGAGAGATAGCGGGAGAGCTGGCCAAGGACGGCACGTTCAAGAGTTTTGGAGAGAAAAGAAAGAAGGGATACTGGTCTGTAGTTGTTGACATCGGAGGGATCGAGTGTAGGTTTTTTCAGAAGGGGTGCAACTCTCGCTCTCTTGAAGACGGAAGGGACGTAGCCAGCGGTCAGGGATGAGTTGATGAGCGAGGTGAGGTAAGGGAGAAGGTCTCTGGAAATGGTCTGGAGAAGAGAGGAGGGGATAGGGTCGAGCGGGCAGGTTGTTGGGCGGCCGGCCGTCACAAGACGCAAGATTTCATCTGGAGAGAGAGGGGAGAAAGAGGTCAGAGCACAGGGTAGGGCAGTGTGAGCAGAACCAGCGGTGTCGTTTGACTTAGCAAACGAGGATCGGATGTCGTCGACCTTCTTTTCAAAATGGTTGACGAAGTCATCTGCAGAGAGGAGGAGGGGGGAGGAGGATTCAGGAGGGAGCAGAAGGTGGCAAAGAGCTTCCTAGGGTTAGAGGCAGATGCTTGGAATTTAGAGTGGTAGAACGTGGCTTTAGCAGCAGAGACAGAGGAGGAAAATGTAGAGAGGAGGGAGCGAAAGGATGCCAGGTCCGCAGGGAGGCGAGTTTTCCTCCATTTCCGCTCGGCTGCCCGGAGCCCTGTTCTGTGAGCTCGCAATGAGTCGTCGAGCCACGGAGCGGGAGGGGAGGACCGAGCCGGCCTGGAAGATAGGGGACATTGAGAGTCAAAGGATGCAGAAAGGGAGGAGAGGAGGGTTGAGGAGGCAGAATCAGGAGATAGGTTGGAGAAGGTTTGAGCAGAGGGAAGAGATGATAGGATGGAAGAGGAGAGAGTAGCGGGGGAGAGAGAGCGAAGGTTGGGACGGCGCGATACCATCCGAGTAGGGGCAGTGTGGGAAGTGTTGGATGAGAGCGAGAGGGAAAAGGATACAAGGTAGTGGTCGGAGACTTGGAGGGGAGTTGCAATGAGGTTAGTGGAAGAACAGCATCTAGTAAAGATGAGGTCGAGCGTATTGCCTGCCTTGTGAGTAGGGGGGGAAGGTGAGAGGGTGAGGTCAAAAGAGGAAAGGAGTGGAAAGAAGGAGGCAGAGAGGAATGAGTCAAAGGTAGACGTGGGGAGGTTAAAGTCGCCCAGAACTGTGAGAGGTGAGCCGTCCTCAGGAAAGGAGCTTATCAAGACATCAAGCTCATTGATGAACTCTCCGAGGGGACCTGGAGGGCGATAAATGATAAGGATGTTAAGCTTGAAAGGGCTGGTAACTGTGACAGCATGAAATTCAAAGGAGGCGATAGACAGATGGGTAAGGGGAGAAAGAGAGAATGACCACTTGGGAGAGATGAGGATCCCGGTGCCACCATCCCGCTGACCAGAAGCTCTCGGGGTGTGCGAGAACACGTGGGCGGACGAAGAGAGAGCAAACCCTGTCTCTTTCTCTGTGATCATCATTCTAATGGAATCCAGAAAGAACCAAACCCTGTCTCTTTCTCTGTGATCATCATTCTAATGGAATCCAGAAAGAACCAAACCCTGTCTCTTTCTCTGTGATCATCATTCTAATGGAATCCAGAAAGAACAAAACCCTGTCTCTTTCTCTGTGATCATCATTCTAATGGAATCCAGAAAGAACAAAACCCTGTCTCTTTCTCTGTGATGTCATTCTAATGGCATCCAGAAAGAACCAAACCCTGTCTCTTTCTCTGTGATCATCATTCTAATGGCATCCAGAAAGAACAAAACCCTGTCCCTTTCTCTGTGATCATCATTCTAATGGCATCCAGAAAGAACCAAACCGTCTCTTTCTCTGTGATCATCATTCTAATGGCATCCAGATAGAACAAAACCCTGTCCTCAAACATTTACATCAAAAGGTGCAAAGTTATGGGCAAAGACACAAAACAACCACATCAAATTAAATATTGTTCTTGATCAAATAACATAGAAAACAACCACTTTTCATGCATCATTAATTTACCATCCTTACAAACCACTTAATGTACATTACTGTACTGTACATGGGCTGGTAATCTAGGTTTATACCTGTAGACTTTCTATCACCATGAAGAAAAACAATGACCACTACAGTAATTGAGTACATTGAGACATCAAGTGGTTTGTGATGATGTGATGTGATGATGTGCTGTGGTAAAGCATGGTGCTTGCAATGCTAAGGTTGTGGGTTTGATTCCCACGGGGGACCAGTACAAAAACGTATGAAAATGTATGGACTCACAACTGTAAGTTGCTCTGGATAAGAGTGTCTACTTAATTGGAAAAGGAATGAATAGACTATTTACATTTTCACATAGAATTAACTTGCATTTTCAAAGTACTTGAAGAAACTGGTAAACATACACTACCATTCTAAGGTTTGGGGTCACTTAGAAATGTCCTTGTTTTTGAAAGAAAAGCAAGTTTATTGTCCATTAAAAAAAACATAAAATTGATGAGAAATACAGTGTAGACATTGTTAATGTTGTAAATTACTATTGTAGCTGTAAACGGCTCATTTTTAATGGAATATCTACATAGGCGCACAGAGGCGCATTATCAGCAACCATCACTCCTGTTAGCTCATCCAAGTTTATACTTTTAAAAGGCTAATTGATCATTAGAAAAACCTTTTGCAGCGTAGCCTAGTGGTTAGAGCGATGGACTAGTAACCGGAAGGTTGCGAATTCAAACCCCCGAGCTGACAAGGTACAAATTTGTCGTTCTGCCCCTGAACAGGCAGTTAACCCACTGTTCCCAGGCCGTCATTGAAAATAAGAATTTGTTCTTAACTGACTTGCCTGGTTAAATAAAGGTAAAATTAAAAATACATTAAAATTAAAATGTTAGCACAGGTGAAAACAGTTGTTCGGATTAAAGAAGCAATAAGACTGGCCTTCTTTAGACTAGTTGAGTATCTGGATCATCAGCAGTTGTGGGTTCGATTACAGGCTCAAAATGGACAGAAACAAAGAACTTTCTGCTGAAACTCATCAGTCTATTCTTGTTCTGAGAAATTAAGGATTTTCCATGTGAGAAATTGCCAAGTAACTGAAGATCTCGTACAATGCTGTGTACTACTCCCTTCACAGAACAGTGCAAACTGGCTCTAACCAGACTAGAAAGAGGAGTGGGAGGCCCCAGTGCACAACTGAGCAAGAGGACAAGTACATTAGAGTGTCTAGTTTGAGGAACAGACGCCTCACAAGTCCTCAACTGGCAGCTTCTTTAAATAGTGCCCTCAAAACACCAGTCTCAACATCAACAGTGAAGAGGCGACTCTGGGATGCTGGCCTTCTAGGCAGAGTTGCAAGGAAATAGCCATATTTCAGACTGACCAATAAAAAGAAAAGATTAAGGTGGGCAAAATAACAGACACCGGACAGAGGAACTCTGCCTAGAAGGCCAGTATCCAGAGTCGCCTCTTCACTGTTGACATTGAGACTGGTGTTTGCAGGTCCTATTTAATGAAGCTGCCAGTTGAGGACTTGTGAGGCATTTTTTATGTCCGCAAACAAATCACAGCACCCCTACCCCCAAACTACTTTTCGCGGCTATGTCCTTATGCTTCCAAAACCGTACTGCAAGTGATGCATGTTCATTTTCAGACTGATTTTCGCGGCTCTCAACAAAACTCCCCCCTACAGAAGAGGCCTTCCTTCAATGACTCTTATGTGTAATATAATGGAACTGAGTCAAGACCAGCAGCTACACTTGCAGAACATCCAGAATATATTTTTTTGCATAATAATCTATTCAGAAATGATTATGCCATGATGATTCATGCATAACATTATCGTTTATTCCAAAAATCTGAAATGCATGCACGTATGTATAATTGTAACCTACTACTGAGAATCAGTTTGTCTCTCTTTAACAATTTGAAAGGCAGTAAGCGGTATAGGCACTAGTCAGTCATATTTAGGACTTGATTTTTACTGCAGTATTTTCATGGATTAAGTACTAAATTGGGTCAGTGTGTTGTACGGCATTAGTGAAGCAGCATTTTTGTGGAAACCTGCATATCATGGAATGTAAGGCTTTTAGATGTGTTATGTGAGATTGTTCTGGGACACCAAAGAAGAAACACAAGGTGGAATTCAATAGGTACATCACTTCATCTTTATATCATTTCTGTGGAAGAACAAGAAGAAACAACATTTACAAACAATAGATGTGCTCAGATCTGGAGCAATCAGGTAAGATCCTTATTCACCCCGAGTCTCTTTTTAAGTTTGTATGACAAACCTTGTGGATGGGGATAGGGGAGAATGTGCATGTTGTGGAGTGAGGAGAGCTGGTGAATTCAGGGATTCTGCTGGTTTTATTCAATATGCGATCTGATCTGACACCTTTGTGAGTTATGAAAATGCATGCACTCACTATTCTACTCTGGATAAGTGTCTGCTAATGGCACATCCCTCTCACCAATACAATACAGAGCCCTCTCCAACATGACTTTCTCCAGTGCATAGCCCACTTCTTCATTGCCAACCCCCACCCTTTAGAGAGTCAATAACATTTCTATAGGCTCTAATCCATAAACTTGTCTTATGTACTGTGATTTTGCCCAGCAGTTCCACCATATATTGTTATTATTTGAATAAGACAATGTATTATTTACAACAACAAAATCATCGGAACAAAATGGAGAACAAAACCCAACAAGCTTGGAGACACAGTGCTGTCTCTGTCTCCATTCAACCTGATTTAGATGTAACAATACACAGAAAATAGCACTTCTATATGAAATCCAAGGCTGTTGAATATATAGACTTAATTGCATATTTAAACCCCAGACATGTTTGTAAGTGAAATGGGAGTCACATAATCTGAAGTGTAAAGTTGATCTATGTATTATTATATATACAGGATCTCTTTCTCTTATTCACACATTAAACCCCCACACATTCAGTCACCAATAATGGTCCCTGACACATCATTGTCCACAAACAACATCTTCTCTGATTCTCTCTCAACTGTGGTTTGGCGATGGTCAGTAGATTAGGAATGAGTTAAACAAGTAAGTGAACAAACAGTCTTTTGGTCTCTGGGTAAACAGCAATACACATGAATCTGTCCAGGAGTGTAACGGTGAGCGTAAAACACTACGTTCTGACAGACCGTGGAGATCTTCAGGTTATTTGTGTGTGTGTGTGTGCGTGTGTGTGTGTGTATAAGTGTGCATGAAAACAGGATGACGATCAAAATCTGTTCAATATTGTATTTTTTCAAACATGCTTCTTGAATATATATTTTTTGATTTGCCCAAGTCATCATTGTTCTTCTCATGGAAAGTCTCTGGAAAGTCCTGCCCTAGAAAGTGGTGGTGGGCAAGTTGTGATTGTCTGTGTGTGTGTGTTCAGGGCTGTTCAGGGGTCAATGCGGAAGGCCAGCAGCTTGTCTGAGTGCAGGTTGTTGAGGGTGTGCAGGTCGGGCAGGCGCAGGAGCAGTTTGGAGAATATGTCAGCGCTCTCTTCAGGACGACGGCGGTGGATGAGAGAACGCATGGCGCGGATCAACTCTTCCTGGAGCTGTTCCACTGCACCCATGTCAGCGATGCCTGAACCGTCTGACAAGACGAGAGGAGACAGGGTGAGAGTTTGTTTGAGAAACACCAATATCTATTTATGGATGTTGGCACAGCTTTGTGGTTGGTTAGTTTATCGTTATGCTAATGATTAAATACAAAAATATATTCTAAAAAAAATGACACCATTCAAGTTACAAATGTAAGCCTATCTCCATACTGGTCAAGGTGCAAATGCAATACTATAAGGAATTAAACAGCTCTTTGTCACACCTGCAGAGACCAGCACGACGGCCATGAACAGAGCTATCTCTTCAGGCTCCAGCCTTAGAGTTCCCAGCTTCTCACTGAAGTCAAACATGGAGTTGAGCAGCGCCCCCATGCCCAGCGCCCGCAGGGAGGACAGAGGGTACGTCTGGCCGTTCAGGAAAGTCACCGTCCTCTCCTCAGGGTTGAACAGGGTGCAGTACCTCACCATCAACACCTGACCGAGACATAAGACACAATGGAAGGTTAGCCAACATGGAGTGGGATTAAATGTATTGGGAGAGAAAATGAAGAGGTATTTTTAACTTAATTTCAGCTGCAGTTACAAACATCTGATTTAGGGCCGGTTTCCCAGATAAAGCCTAGTCCTGGACTAACCAAGCAGTTATTACCTGGAAGGTGCCTGATTTGAGCAGCATGACCTGGTCGTGCTGGCTGAGCTCCTGGAAGCCAGGGATGCTCTTAGCGAACTCCACCACTTCCCTCACTGCTGGGGTGAAACACTGGGAGAAAGACTCCCATACCTGCTGGCCGGAACGACTGGCCGCAGAGACAGGACACGCATTGAGAGGACAAGCCTGAGAGAGTTAAGAGAGGGTTAGATAGAGAGGGAAAGTTATCTACGTCACTTGCTTTGGCAATGTTAACATATGTTTCCCATGCCAATAAAGCCCCTTGAATTGAATTGAATTGAGCGTTAGATTATAATCACACTATACTATTTGTTTTGCAGCTTAACAAAAGTCAAGTTTAAGACCAACTTTATAACAACTCTCCATTTACTCACCAGCACTTTGGTGCCCGCTGCTAACTTCCATGGACAGGAAGTCTGAGTTTGGGTCTCTTGGGTCTCTTCCTTAATGGAGAAACAGTGTGTTTCCACGCCCCGTTGAGGCGTGTCGATATTGGACTGTCCGTGATTCTGATTGGATGTCGCAGGGTAACTATAGCAACAGTTGTCCACAGAAGGGAGTGTATGGTGGTTGTCATTGGTTACTGAGCAGCAAGGGGCTGGGCCTGCAGGACAGGACTGATACCCTTGGGTAGAGCCGGAGTGGGGGGAGCCATGGGAGGTCTCCTGAGATGTATAACTCTTGAAGGGGCAGGATGTTGGGAGGTTGTTATTGTTGTTATTGATGTTGATGCCCAACTTGGCTGCCCTGCCCTGGCTGCTGGCAAAGATGTCCTGATAGGACCGTGAGATGGCTCTGATTGCCTCTTTAGAGGGAACCTCTGCTGGGCTGGGAGGGGCTTCGGAGATAGGGGAGGAGTCTACGTCCATGGTGGTGTTAGACTCGTTCAGGCTGTTCATGTAGCTTTGCATCTCCTCCAGAAGCCTCTGCTTCTCCCTCTTAGGGATACGGCCAAAACGCACAGCTAAGGAAGACAAACAGAAGGAAATGGACTTGGACTAACGTGTTTAAATGGTCTGTACAGAAACCAAAATATTCACACATATCCTTGAATACTAAAATGTGTTAATTGTATCTGGCTGTCTCTTCAATATGGATGGATCTGAGCAGATTGTGTTAATCTTGTAATGGACCCCACAACTCCATCTCCTCCTCCCGATCCCCTCTCCTCCTCCCTACCCTCCTCCCTATCCCCTCTCCTCTTCCCTATCCTCTCTCCTCCTTCATACCCCCTCTCCTCCCCCTTCCCCTCCTCCTCTCCTCCTCCCTATCCCCTCTCCTCCTACCTACTCCCTCTCTTCCTCCCTACCCTCCTCCCTATCCCCTCTCCTCTTCCCTATCCTCTCTCCTCCTTCATACCCCCTCTCCTCCCTATTCCCCTCCTCCCTATTCCCTCTCCTCCTCCCTATTCCCTCTCTTCCTCCCTACTCCCTCTCTTCCTCCCTACTCCCTCTCTTCCTCCCTACTCCCTCTCTTCCTCCCTACTCCCTCTCTTCCTCCCTACCCTCCTCCCTACACTCTCTCCTCCTCCCTACTCCCTCTCCTCCTCCCTACCCTCCTCCCTATCCCCTCCTCATCTCCTCTCCTCCTTCATACCCCCTCTCCTCCCTACCCCCTCTCCTCCACCCTATCCCCTCTCCTTCTCCGTTCCCCCTCTTCTCCTTATTCCCCTCTCTAAAAATATCCATCTGCTGGAGATGTAATTGACAGACCCCCTCTCTCTCCTCCTATCCTTCTCTCTCTCTCTGTCTCCTTCCTTCCCTCCCTCCCTCTCTGCTCTGTAAGTAGGGCAGTGGGTCACTGCTACTGTGGCGGACAGAGAAAAAGAGAGATAGGCTCTCCGCACGCAGGAAGGAGAGGTTGCAGAGAATGAGGGATGGAGGAAGGAGAGGTTACAGTGAAGGAGGGGGTAAGTGACAGTGAAGAGGAGTGAAGTAGAGGATTACAGAGAGAAAGTGGTGAGTGAGGAGAGTGAGACGCCACAAGGCGGAGTGTGAGATAAGAAGTAGACTTCAGACGGCAGTCCTGCCTCATGAGAGTTCTCCAACCAAGCCAGCACAATGCATGAGGCCAAATGTAAATCATGTATAAGAATGATTAATAAAAGTGCAGTCATGAACGTATGTTGTAGAAACAATCTAAGTTATAGTGTTTGAGGGCAAAATAAGATACTGCACTAAGCTATGAGATTGGAGGAGTTATTTGTGTGTTGCTTTAGTTACAGATGTGAACATCTGTGGTAAAGATCCAATGCAGACTTTTTTTTATCTCAATATCAAATCATTTCTGGGGAACAAGTAAGTACCTTACTGTGATTGTTTTCAATTCAAATTGAAAAAATAAAATAATAATTGCTTATAGGGGTGCTTTGCTGCCTGAGGGACTGGTGCAATTCACAAAATAGATGGCATCATGAGGGAGGAAACGTATGCGGATATATTGAAGCAACATCTCAAGACATCAGTTAAAGCTTGGTCGCAAATGGGTCTTCCAAATGGACAATGACTGGAACAGAACTGGAAAAGCATGTGCGAGCAAGGTGGCCGACAAACCTGATTCAGTTACACCAGCTCTGTCAGGAGGAATGGGCCAAAATTCACCCAACTTATTGTGGGAAGCTTGTGGAAGGCTACCGGACACGTTTGACCCAAGTTAAACAATTGAAAGGCAATGCTACCAAATACTAACTGAGTGTATGTAAACTTCTGACCCACTGGGAATGTGATGAAAGAAATAAAAGCTGAAATAAATCATTCTCTACTATTATTCTGACATTTCACATTCTTAAAATAAAGTGGTGATCCTAACTGACCTAAGACAGGGAATTTTTACTAGGATTAAAAGTCAGGAGTTTTATGAAAAAACGGATTTTCAATGTATTTGGCTAAATTGTATGTAAACTTCCGACTTCAAGTGTATATAATAAACACAGGATATTCATGTTTTTTACTGCACTGGGCCTTTAATATATCTGGCATCATTACATGATCGGTTGGGTCTCTGCACTGTCCCTAAAGATCATCGACCTAGATCGAGCTAAAGGGCTATACACAGTGGCATGAGGTTAGAGGAGATCTGCTATGTTAGTTTATATGGATTTACTATTATATGGCAAGAAATGATTCTGTAGCGTCTAGTCATTACAGTATGGACTGTATCTTTAAGAAGACTAACTGGTTTCAGGGAGGGAAAGTATGCCACTACTGTGCCAACTGACTGAAATATTTGCCTTGCCTATACGGTATCATAAGACACAGAATCACACATCATCAGGCTCCTGAGAATTTAGGGCGTATTCTTTCATGTGGACTGCAGGCAGTTGACTGAGGTTTTCCTGTTTTCGCAACAGTTGCAGCAGAAGGAAAGAGGTTTCTAGGTTGCGGTTCTTGACAATTGCGAGAACATATTTTTTAATAGGGTCAATATGAGTGTTTGTTCCCTTAAAAAAAACTCTACACTATACACTACCCTCGTTTCTTGTAATCAACCTTTGAGCAACCAAACTGTCGACCGCATGCATAAATCACGCTTGGTTCTCTCATAGATTAAGCAATATAGAGAACTAGAGATAACTACAACAATACTGACAGGAAGAAGAGTAGGAGACAGGCAAACTATTCGAACGAAGTCACGAGGAACCACTATTTTTGCTATGCTTTTTTTTAGATAAACCGAAACGTATTCTCGTAATCTGCTATGATGGGGCAATTTATCAATATTTTGCTTATTAAGACTAAAACCGTAGGATACGATTGATTAATTGCGTGTCAAGGACAGGCTGTTTTGTTCCTGCCTCTCAAGCTTAATTGTTTGCTGTATCCCTAATTAATTCCACAAGATGTTATAAGGGCAAACAGTACACAAGGTAATCAAGTTGCCCCTGTTCCAATTTCCCAAAATAATCCCTGTTTGCTGCAGTTTTCTGGATGACAGATAGCTTTTGGGACTTCAAGGCTCCTGTTCTCATAAATCACTGTCGGAGAGGAGAGTGGGATGGGGGTGAGGAGAGTGGGATGGAGGAAGAGCACAGGATGAAAGTGTGATGGAGCGAGGGGAGAGTGTGATGGGGGAAGAGGAGAGTGTGATGGGAGGAGAGGAGAGTGGGATGCAGGAGAGTGGGATGGAGGGAGGGGAGAGTGGGATGGAGGGAGAGGAGAGTGGGATGGAGGAGATGAGAGTGGGATGCAGGGAGAGGAGAGTGGGATGGAGGAGATGAGAGTGGGATGGAGGGAGAGGAGAGGAGAGTGGGATGGAGGGAGAGGAGAGGAGAGTGGGATGGAGGGAGAGGAGAGGAGAGTGGGATGGAGGGAGAGGAGAGTGGGATGGAGGGAGAGGAGAGTGGGATGGAGGGAGAGGAGAGTGGGATGGAGGAGAGGAGAGTGGGATGGAGGAGAGTGGGAGGAGAAGAGAGTGGGATGGAGGGAGAGGAGAGTGGGATGGAGGGAGAGGAGAGTGGGATGGAGGAGAGTGGGATGGGGGAGAGGAGAGTGGGATGGAGGCAGAGGAGAGTGTGATGGAGGCAGAGGAGAGTGTGATGGAGGCAGAGGAGAGTGGGATGGAGGAGAGGAGAGTGGGAGGGAGGGAGAGGAGAGTGGGATGGAGGAGAGGAGAGTGAGATGGAGGGAGAGGAGAATGGGATGGAGGGAGAGGAGAGTGGGATGGAGGGAGAGGAGAGTGGGATGGAGGGAGAGGAGAGTGGGATGGAGGGAGAGGAGAGGAGAGTGGGATGAAGGGAGAGGAGAGTGGGATGAAGGGAGAGGAGAGTGGGATGGAGGGAGAGGAGAGTGGGATGGAGGCAGAGGAGAGTGTGATGGAGGCAGAGGAGAGTGTGATGGAGGCAGAGGAGAGTGGGATGGAGGGAGAGGAGTGTGGGATGGTATGGTGGAGAGTGGGATGGAGGAGAGGAGAGTGGGATGGAGGGAGAGGAGAGTGGGATGGATGAGAGGAGAGTTAGATGGAGGGAGAGGAGTGTGGGATGGTATGGTGGAGAGTGGGATGGAGGAGAGGAGAGTGGGATGGAGGCAGAGGAGAGTGGGATGGAGGGAGAGGAGAGTGGGATGGTATGGTGGAGAGTGGGATGGAGGAGAGGAGAGTGGGATGGAGGGAGAGGAGAGTGGGATGGATGAGAGGAGAGTGGGAGGGAGGGAGAGGAGAGTGGGATGGAGGAGAGGAGAGTGAGATGGAGGGAGAGGAGAATGGGATGGAGGGAGAGGAGAGTGGGATGGAGGGAGAGGAGAGTGGGATGGAGGGAGAGGAGAGTGGGATGGAGGGAGAGGAGAGGAGAGTGGGATGAAGGGAGAGGAGAGTGGGATGAAGGGAGAGGAGAGTGGGATGGAGGGAGAGGAGAGTGGGATGGAGGCAGAGGAGAGTGTGATGGAGGCAGAGGAGAGTGTGATGGAGGCAGAGGAGAGTGGGATGGAGGGAGAGGAGTGTGGGATGGTATGGTGGAGAGTGGGATGGAGGAGAGGAGAGTGGGATGGAGGGAGAGGAGAGTGGGATGGATGAGAGGAGAGTTAGATGGAGGGAGAGGAGTGTGGGATGGTATGGTGGAGAGTGGGATGGAGGAGAGGAGAGTGGGATGGAGGCAGAGGAGAGTGGGATGGAGGGAGAGGAGAGTGGGATGGTATGGTGGAGAGTGGGATGGAGGAGAGGAGAGTGGGATGGAGGGAGAGGAGAGTGGGATGGATGAGAGGAGAGTTAGATGGAGGGAGAGGAGAGTGGGATGGAGGGAGAGGAGAGTGGGATGGAGGAGAGGAGAGTGGGATGGAGGAGAGGAGAGTGGGATGGAGGCAGAGGAGAGTGGGATGGAGGGAGAGGAGTGTGGGATGGTATGGTGGAGAGTGGGATGGAGAAGAGGAGAGTGGGATGGAGGGAGAGGAGAGTGGGATGGATGAGAGGAGAGTTAGATGGAGGGAGAGGAGAGTGGGATGGAGGGAGAGGAGAGTAGGATGGAGGAGAGGAGAGTGGGATGGAGGAGAGGAGAGTGGGATGGGGAGAGGAGAGTAGGATGGAGGGAGGGAGAGGAGAGTGGGATGGAGGGAGAGGAGAGTGGGATGGAGGAGAGGAGAGTGGGATAGAGGGATGGAGGGAGGGAGAGGAGAGTGGGATGGAGGGAGGGAGGGAGAGGAGAGTGGGATGGAGGAGAGGAGAGTGGGATGGAAGAGAGGAGAGTGGGATGGGGAGAGGAGAGTAGGATGGAGGGAGGGAGAGGAGAGTGGGATGGAGGAAGAGCACAGAAGGAGAGATCATGGAACATGAAGGAGAGGAACATGGAGAAGAGCAGGGACAAGAGAGAGAGGAGGAATCTGAACAAGAAAAATACAGACTGACTTTGAAACCTTGGAATGTGCAAGAGGCTGTGTAGGGTATTTTCCTAAGTCTGCCCTTCAACAGTAGGCCAGTGCAATGTCTCAGGTGAAAGATGTATTTTTTATTTTACCTTTATTTAACTAGGCAAGTCAGTTAAGAACAAATTCCTATTTACTATGACGGCCTAGGAACAGTGGGTTAACTGCCTTGTTCAGGCGCAGAACGACAGAATTTGACCTTGTCAACTCTGGGATTCGATCTAGCAACCTTTCGGTTACTGGCCCAACACTCTAATCACTAGACTACCTGCCGATAAAAAGATAAGGTGCAGTGCTGATGGAACTTGTAACTGACAAACACTCATTGGATGGCCTCAAAAGACTCTCTGCCCCATTTTGAGCCTGCACTACCATTAAGATTTCACTATAACTCTTACCATCTCTGGACATGCCAACGAAGAGGCATTTCTTGAAGCGACAGTGTTGGCAACGGTTGCGGTTCATTCTCATGATGAGGCAGTTCTCATTTTTCACACACATCTTGTAGTTGATATTCTGCTGGATGCTGCGACGGAAGAAACCCTAGACAGGAAATACAAGCAGATGTACAGTTAGTTTGCATCCTGGTTGGTTTTTATGGTAATATAGACTGTGTAATGTAATCATATCATATACAGTTTGTGTTTATTTGTCAGGGTCTTTACCTTGCAACCCTCACAGGCGTGCACTCCGTAGTGGAACCCAGATGCAATGTCTCCACACACTTTGCACAGAAGCACCATCCCACCAGCCTCTGTAGACATAGCAAGAGAGAGGCACAGATAATCAGAAATGTGATCAGATCAGTGAGCCTACGAGGGTGAATACCAACCAATTGTACAAGCAACAAAAGATGTGTACAGTCAACTAAAAGATGCAGGGGACATGGGTCATGGATAAGGTGGATATTCAGGCTTGATAGGAAGCCCAATAGCCATCATCATTGTCACATCCTTAGAAAGCATGAGCTCTTGAGTTGGGAAAATCTTGTGCAATACACCGACGCATGACTTGTTTTCAAGATCCTTAATGGCCTGGCTCCCCCTCCGATCAATAGTTTTGTTAAACAGAAAACCCAGACATATGGCAGCAGATCCACAAGGTCTGCCATGAGAGGTGACTGTATAGTTCCCCTAAGGAAAAGCACCTTTAGTAAATCTGCATTCTCTGTGAGAGCTTCCCATGTCTGGAATACACTGCCATCAGACACACATAACTGCACCACATATCACGATTTCACAAAATGCTTGAAGACATGGCTAAAGGTCAATCAGATTTGTGAACATGGTCCCTAGCTGTGTGTTGCCGCTTTCCATGTTGTCTGTTGTCTGTAGCTTGTGAGGTGTGGAAACACTGTTGCTTTTATGAATTTTGTCTTGTTGCTTTTTGTTCTATGTTGCTCTGTCTGTATGCTACGTCTTACTTGTCATATGTTGCTCTGTCTGTATGCGATGTCTTGCTTGTCCTAAGTTGCTATGTCTTGCTTGTTCTATGGTGCTATTGTCTATATCGTAATTGTTTTTAATAACCTGCCCAGGGACTGCGGTTGAAAATTAGCCGGCTGGCTAAAACCGGCACTTTTACTGAAACGTTGATTAATGTGCACTGTCCCTGTAAAAATAAAATAAACTAAACTAAAGGTTCAGGAAGTAAAGAGGGAAAATAACACATTGGTAAACAACTCACTGGTGAAAGTTCCTGTGAATCCACATGGTCTTGTCCCAGCGCTGGTGTGTTGGTAGGTGTCCTGGTGGGTGGATGTTGATGTAGCCACCTTGTAGACTTCTGGGAACTGGAACACCAGTTTGGAAGATGGAGGGGTACATCTTCCTCCCCTCTGGCCCTTCAGGGACCCCAGGTGCCCAAGCTCTGTGAAGGTGATCTCCTCTGGGGAGGAGGGCTGGGAGTGGGAGGAGGGGGGAGACTCGGTCTGGTACCCACTGGACGGGCTGCCTGGGCTGGCACTGCCAGAGGAGCCCGCATACAGAATAACACCACCTGTTCACAAAACAGAGACAGAGCAGGGAGTTAGTCAGGTAGCTGACACAAAATAGCTGATAAGTTTGCTCTGAAAAGGAGTTTAAAGTATCAAAGTGCATGCTGTAGTTTAGGATGCCATTTTCAACAAGCAAAAACCTTCATTCGAAAAGGGCTGTACTGAATTCATTTTGGTGTCGAAAAATATACAATTTATACAAGTGCATAACATGTTTTGGAACAGCAAGTTTTATGTGATGTCATGTTGCACATCCCTCTGACCCTGCAAAGGAGGTCAGCTCTGAGAATGTGCTGCAAGCATCCTGCCACATCATATGATATGAATTTAATTAGGTATAATTGTGCATTCAAGCACATGCAGGGAGTGGAGCAAAGTAAACCATGTGGGAAACACAGCACATTGCTTCTGTGCCAACCAAATTCTAAATATGCACATTTTCCCAACAGTGGTGTGTTTCCAACAAACTGACTTGATGGAGAATTAAAATCAGTGTATGATGATGTCCTTTTTCCGCTTACGTTTTCATGTAGGCCTACCGTATAAAAATCGAATATTCAATGTGTTTCGTCACATTTTCAAACAAATTTGCATTAAATATAAAACGTGACTACTCTGGTTTTGGCACATGTGCGCTGTAGCCAATAGCTCGAAGATACAGTGAAGGGTAGGCTGTGTGTGTTGACTAATCTACAGTACTTGATGAGATTGTTTTAAGAGCGAAAACGTTTGTATTTTACCGACACAAAATTATCACACCATGTCGAACGAAAAAAATATCTGTCTGCATTTATAAAATTACACAGAAACTTCCTGTTTTCATCACAGCTGTCATTATTTAGTTTTTATAAAATATGACGTTAGGCTACTCGCATAAAAACTGTGGAGGAAACGTGGTAATTTAAACATTTTTTGGCGTCAGGCAAACCACAGTATTTATTTGCGGTCGTTATAAAATAGGCTAACAGGCCCCTCAGCTGCCATCGCATCCTCTCCTCGTATCTCTGGTTATCATGAGCTGTCCACGCGCTGAGACAAAACTGCGCGCACTGACATGTGTGCGCGAGGTATACTGCCTACACTATAGTTAAAACAATCACCACCCGGTTCTGTGTGGCTCAGTTGGATCCACTGGGGACCAGTACGGGGGAAATTATGAAAATAAATGCACACACTACTGTAAATCGCTATGTTTGAGACCGTATGCTAAAATGTAAAAATGGGGCCTTGATTTTAGAAATATAGGTCTGATGGTGGAGCGCCCCGGGAATGGTATAGAGAGGTACTTACTTAACAACTTTATTGTCCCCATGGGGAAATTTTGTTGCAGTGTCATGTCCACGTTTAAAGTGGAGTTTAAATACAAAACGAAATTGACAATAAAACTTTCATAACAGTTACATACCAATAAAACAAAACAAAATGACTAGCCTGCTGGCCTTACTGAGTCGATGGGAACATCAGCCTGCTGGCCTTACTGAGTCGATGGGAACATCAGCCTACTGGCCTTACTGAGTCGATGGGAACATCAGCCTGCTGGCCTTACTGAGTCGATGGGAACATCAGCCTGCTGGCCTTACTGAGTCGATGGGAACATTAGCCTGCTGGCCTTACTGAGTCGATGGGAACATCAGCCTGCTGGCCTTACTGAGTCGATGGGAACATTAGCCTGCTGGCCTTACTGAGTCGATGGGAACATCAGCCTGCTGGCCTTACTGAGTCGATGGGAACATCAGCCTGCTGGCCTTACTGAGTCGATGGGAACATCAGCCTGCTGGCCTTACTGAGTCGATGGGAACATCAGCCTGCTGGCCTTACTGAGTCGATGGGAACATCAGCCTGCTGGCCTTACTGAGTCGATGGGAACATCAGCCTGCTGGCCTTACTGAGTCGATGGGAACATCAGCCTGCTGGCCTTACTGAGTCGATGGGAACATCAGCCTGCTGGCCTTACTGAGTCGATGGGAACATCCTTCTGTGGCTCAGTTGGTAGAGCATGGCGCTTGTAATGCCAGGGTAGTGGGTTCGATTCCCGGGACCACCCATACGTAGAATGTATGCACACATGACTGTAAGTCGCTTTGGATAAAAGCGTCAGCTAAATGGCATATACTATACTATCAGCCTGCTGGCCTTACTGAGTCGATGGGAACATCAGCCTGCTGGCCTTACTGAGTCGATGGGAACATCAGCCAGCTGGCCTTACTGAGTCGATGGGAACATTAGCCTGCTGGCCTTACTGAGTCGATGGGAACATCAGTCTGCTGGCCTTACTGAGTCGATGGGAACATCAGCCTACTGGCCTTACTGAGTCGATGGGAACATCAGCCTGCTGGCCTTACTGAGTCGATGGGAACATCAGCCTGCTGGCCTTACTGAGTCGATGGGAACATTAGCCTGCTGGCCTTACTGAGTCGATGGGAACATCAGCCTGCTGGCCTTACTGAGTCGATGGGAACATTAGCCTGCTGGCCTTACTGAGTCGATGGGAACATCAGCCTGCTGGCCTTACTGAGTCGATGGGAACATCAGCCTGCTGGCCTTACTGAGTCGATGGGAACATTAGCCTGCTGGCCTTACTGAGTCGATGGGAACATCAGTCTGCTGGCCTTACTGAGTCGATGGGAACATCAGCCTACTGGCCTTACTGAGTCGATGGGAACATTAGCCTGCTGGCCTTACTGAGTCGATGGGAACATCAGCCTGCTGGCCTTACTGAGTCGATGGGAACATCAGCCTGCTGGCCTTACTGAGTCGATGGGAACATCAGCCTGCTGGCCTTACTGAGTCGATGGGAACATTAGCCTGCTGGCCTTACTGAGTCGATGGGAACATCAGCCTGCTGGCCTTACTGAGTCGATGGGAACATCAGCCTGCTGGCCTTACTGAGTCGATGGGAACATCAGCCTGCTGGCCTTACTGAGTCGATGGGAACATTAGCCTGCTGGCCTTACTGAGTCGATGGGAACATCAGCCTACTGGCCTTACTGAGTCGATGGGAACATTAGCCTGCTGGCCTTACTGAGTCGATGGGAACATCAGCCTGCTGGCCTTACTGAGTCGATGGGAACATTAGCCTGCTGGCCTTACTGAGTCGATGGGAACATTAGCCTGCTGGCCTTACTGAGTCGATGGGAACATCAGCCTGCTGGCCTTACTGAGCCGATGGGAACATTAGCCTGCTGGCCTTACTTAGCCTGAGCTATTTAGGAGTGATATCACACCTGGCACAAATGATTGTCTAGTTCTGTTTTGCCTGCTGAGGGGTGCTCTATACCTGTGCCCAGAGGGGAGTCGTTCAAAGTCTGGATACAGGGGGTGGCTTGGGTTTAAAACTATTTTGTGAGCCTTGTGGAGGGCTCTAACCTTAAATATCTCATCCAGGCCTGTCTGTTTGACTCCACGTACCTTGCTTGCTGTGGTGATAATCCTTCTCAGTTTATTTCTCTGGCTGACAGTGGCATTGCCAAACCAACAAACAATACAACATTTTTAAATACTCTCAGTGAAAGATTTGTATAACAGAGTCAGTATAGTACAGTCTACATTAAAAGATCCCAGCTTTTTGAGAAAATACTGTTGGCTCTTTTTGTAGGTCACGTCTGTACATTTTCTCCACTGAAGCTTATTGTCTAAGAGGACACCCAGGTATTTGTATTCCTCTACAATCTCTATATTTTGACCTCTGATAGATGTTGCAGAGGGAGGTTTTGTACGCTTCCTGAAGTCTATGCACGTCTCTTTGGTCTTGTTGGTATTGTGGACCAAGTGTGATTCCTCACACCACTCTACAAAGTCATCTAGGACCGTTTAAGGCAGTGTCATCAGCAAATTTAACGAGGTGTCTGTCAGGATGGGAACTAGTACAACTATTAGTGTACAAGATGTACAGGAGTGGGGACAAAACACATCCCTGAGGAGAGCCTGTGTTGGTATTGCGCATGTCTGACACATGGGGACCTATTTTGACTCGCTGTGAGCATTGGCTCGGGAAGTCCAACAGCCACGAAACCAGCCCCTCAAGGAGAAGTCCCAAATGAGTCTGTGCCAGAATGTAGGGCTGGATTGTGTTGAAGGCAGACGAAAAGTCAACAAATAGAACCCTAACATGGGATTTGGCACCCTCTAGATGTCTATAGACCATGTGAAGGAAGGTAAGAATGGCATCATCAACTCCTCTGCTAGGCTGATAGGCAAACTGAAATGGGTTGAGAAGCTTCTGGGTGACGCTGAAAATATGACTTTTCACAAGTTTCTCAAGGCATTTCATTACTAAGGATGTCAAGGCTACAGGGCGGTAGTCATTCAGCACAGAGGGTGTAGCCTACTGTACATTAAACTAGCACGCTGCCCTAGGTATGAAAAGAGTGAGTTACATTCTCCCATAGAACTATATTCCCAAATAGCATGCACTTGTCATGTAACCTTACATTTTATATGGGAAACATGACCATCTGTCCTTTTCCTTCCTCTTGTTGTCTTCCCTGTTTTTCCCTTGATTGTTAACACAGCAGAGCTAGTGCTGGTCTTTTGACAGGGACCTCCTGGTCCTGCCCTGGCCTGCCACTTCCTGAGACTGGAAACAGACAGCCTGCTGCTGACCCAGCCAGGACTTGTCCCACCTCCACCCGCACACAAAGACTTTGGCATGTCCACTTGAATACTCACGTGAGCTACTTTTATGTTAGTTTGTGTGTGTGAGGGTCCCTCAAAACTGGTGCCATAAAAGTGGTCAATTAATTATCATATTTTACAGTCTCCCGAAGGCAAAGCTTGACTATACTGCTATATACGGTACTGCAGTAATATGCCATCTACTTGACCAGCGGCTAAGTAAAGTATATGGCCTTAAGTATATGGCCTTTGTGTCAAGTCAACTAACTCAAATTCAGAGAACATGGCCCTCATGAGAGTATAGAAAACCATAGGGGGCTATAGGACTTTAGTAATGTAAATTGGCTTTGATGTTCAGCCAGAAGGATAGCATATATCCTATAGCCTCACCAGAGGATGCCCAATGTAACCCAGGGAAGAGACAGAAGAGGAGACATACACTCACGAGCACAAGCTAGTTAAAATGCACATCAGTGCATACAGACACTACTGTTAATTGTGGAATCAGCAGCAGGTTGGGAAGTGAGGAGAGCAGCTTCCCATCGTGACCTTAACCAACCCGTTCTGCCACTAATCTATGTGCCTGAGTCGAGGTGTAGAGCCAGACAGGCTGTCAGGCAGGCTGTCAGGCAGGCTGTCAGGTGGGGAAACGTGAGCGCTGAGCACTTAACAGGCACAACAATCCTTGCCCACATCCTCCTCCCCTCCTCCCCCTCCCCTATTATAGCCTTCCCCTGGTTTGTTCTCTGAGCTATGCTATGCTACAGCTGTAAGCCTGGCAAGGCTGCTAGTGTTTTCCTAGCTTGTTTTGCCTTTGCAATGACATGTCATGAAGGATAGGGTTGAGGTAGAGAATAGGGTGGAGGTAGAGAGTAGGGTTGAGGTAGGGTGGAGGAAGAGGATAGGGCGGAGGTAGAGGGTAGGGAGGAGGAAGAGGGTAGGTTTGAGGTAGAGGGTAGGGTGGAGAAAGAGGGTAGGGTGGAGGAAGAGAGTAGAAAGTAGAGTTGAGGTAGAGGGTAGGATTGAGGTAGGGTGGAGGTAGAGGTTAGGGTAGAGGGTAGAAAGTAGGGTTGAGGTAGAGGTTAGGGTTGAGGTAGAGGGTAGGGTGGAGGTAGAGTTTAGGGTGGAGGAAGAGGGTAGGGTGGAGGAAGAGGGTAGGGTGGAGGTAGAGAATAGGGTGGAGAAAGAGGGTAGGATGGAGGAAGAGGGTAGGGTGGCGGTAGAGAGTACGATGGAGGTAGAGGGTAGGGTGGAGGTAGAGGGTAGGGTGGAGGAAGAGAGTAGGGTTGAGGTAGAGGGTAGAAAGTAGGGTTGAGATAGAGGGTAGGTTTGAGGTAGAGGGTAGGATAGGGTGGAGGTAGAGGGTAGGGTGAAGGTAGAGGGTAGAAAGTAGGATAGAGGTAGAGGGTAGGGTGGAGGTAGAGGATAGAGTTGAGGTAAAGGGTAGGGTGGAGAAAGAGGGTAGGGTGGAGGAAGAGAGTAGAAAGTAGAGTTGAGGTAGAGGGTAGGATTGAGGTAGGGTGGAGGTAGAGGTTAGGGTAGAGGGTAGAAAGTAGGGTTGAGGTAGAGGTTATGGTTGAGGTCGAGGGTAGGGTGAAGGTAGAGGGCAGGGTGGAGGTAGAGGGCAGGTTGGAGGTAGAGGGTAGGGTGGAGGAAGAGGGTAGGGTGGAGGAAGAGGGTCGGGTGGAAGAAGAGGGTAGGGTGGAGGTAGAGGGTAGGGTGGAGGTAGAGGGTAGGGTGGAGGTAGAGGGTATGGTGGAGGAAGAGGGTATGGTGGAGGAAGAGGGTAGGGTGGAGGAAGAGGGTATGGTGGAGGAAGAGGGTATGGTGGAGGAAGAGGGGAGGGTGGAGGTAGAGGGTAGAGTGGAGGAAGAGGGTAGGGTGGAGGAAGAGGGTAGGGTGGAGGAAGAGGGTAGGGTGGAGGTAGAGGGTAGGGTGGAGGAAGAGGGTAGGGTGGAGGAAGAGGGTAGGGTGGAGGAAGAGGGTATGGTGGTGGAAGAGGGTAGGGTGGAGGAAGAGGGTAGGGTGGAGGTAGAGGGTAGGGTGGAGGTAGAGGGTATGGTGGAGGAAGAGGGTAGGGTGGAGGAAGAGGGTAGGGTGGAGGTAGAGAGTAGGGTGGAGGTAGAGAAGTTCACCCATTTGGCTCCACTCTAATTTATAGCTAGATCTAAATTTACATTACATTTAAGTCATTTAGCCAGAGCGGCACCATCACTTTCCAACCTAACCTCCCCCTTTCCACCACCGGAGGCACCATCACTTTCCAACCTAACCTCCCCCTTTCCACCACCGGAGGCACCATCACTTTCCAACCTAACCTCCCCCTTTCCACCACCGGAGACACCATCACTTTCCAACCTAACCTCCCCCTTTCCACCACCGGAGACACCATCACTTTCCAACCTAACCTCCCCCTTTCCACCACCGGAGACACCATCACTTTCCAACCTAACCTCCCCCTTTCCACCACCGGAGACACCATCACTTTCCAACCTAACCTCCCCCTTTCCACCACCGGAGGCACCATCACTTTCCAACCTAACCTCCCCCCCTTTCCACCACCGGAGGCACCATCACTTTCCAACCTAACCTCCCCCTTTCCACCACCGGAGGCACCATCACTTTCCAACCTAACCTCCCCCTTTCCACCACCGGAGGCACCATCACTTTCCAACCTAACCTCCCCCTTTCCACCACCGGAGGCACCATCACTTTCCAACCTAACCTCCCCCTTTCCACCACCGGAGGCACCATCACTTTCCAACCTAACCTCCCCCTTTCCACCACCGGAGGCACCATCACTTTCCAACCTAACCTCCCCCTTTCCACCACCGGAGGCACCATCACTTTCCAACCTAACCTCCCCCTTTCCACCACCGGAGGCACCATCACTTTCCAACCTAACCTCCCCCTTTCCACCACCGGAGACACCATCACTTTCCAACCTAACCTCCCCCTTTCCACCACCGGAGACACCATCACTTTCCAACCTAACCTCCCCCTTTCCACCACCGGAGACACCATCACTTTCCAACCTAACCTCCCCCTTTCCACCACCGGAGACACCATCACTTTCCAACCTAACCTCCCCCTTTCCACCACCGGAGACACCATCACTTTCCAACCTAACCTCCCCCTTTCCACCACCGGAGGCACCATCACTACATAAGTGCCGGGAGAGAGAGAGCGAAGAGAAAAAAAGAAATGGGGAGAGAGAACTGTATCGGCCTGTAAAATCACGCGCCGCACGCGGTTTAGCAAATGCATCCACGTGAGGACGATTCGAGAATGAGAGGAGTGCATTCAGTGGGAAGACTCGCGCTGCATGAAGCTATCACCAGCAGTCAGAAATGATAATCACCACCCGCGCTTTATAGCCTCTGTTATAATTGTCGAGGAAACTCAAATAGAGCATGGTGTACGGTTGGTTGGGGATGTTCTGAATGGGCGCTAGAATCATTTGTGCGAACTGCAAGGACACCCCCCCCTCACACACACCGCACGCGATCATTCATAGAGCCAGTGGCCAATATTGACCACATAGAAACACTGGATTACAGTTCCGAAAACAGGTTGGATGATCTGATTAGATATCCTGTGGGTAGTGGACACGTTTAGATGACCTGACCTGACTGGCATGGTTCCAAAGTGTGTGTGTGTATCCGGGCTTCTCAGTTAAATGCCATCACCCCATTGCATTGCTCTGTGAGACTTACCTAATTGGGCAGCAGGTGAATATGGGCATCTAGGTTAAACCAGCAGTACCCTCACTCAATATTATGCAATCAGTTGAACTATCTTGTGTTATTTAGATTTGGATGTATATATGACCGAATACAAACAGTGCAGCTATTCCCTCCGCAAGGCTATCAAACAAGCTAAGCGTCAGTACAGAGACAAAGTAGAATCTCAATTCAACGGCTCAGACACAAGAGGCATGTGGCAGGGTCTACAGTCATTCACGGACTACAAGAAGAAATCCAGCCCAGTCACGGACCAGGATGTCTTGCTCCCAGGCAGACTAAATGGGGCGGCAGCGTAGCCTAGTGGTTAGAGCGTTGGACTAGTAACCGGAAGGTTGCGAGTTCAAACCCCCGAGCTGACAAGGTACAAATCTGTCGTTCTGCCCCTGAACAGGCAGTTAACCCACTGTTCCCAGGCTGTCATTGAAAATAAGAATATGTTCTTAACTGACTTGCCTTATTTATAAAGGTAAAAAATAAAAAAAACATTTTGCCCGCTTTGAGGACAATACAGTGCCACTGACACGGCCTGCAACGAAAACATGCGGACTCTCCTTCACTGCAGTCGAGGTGAGTAAGACATTTAAACGTGTTAACCCTCGCAAGGCTGCAGGCCCAGACGGCATCCCCAGCCGCGCCCTCAGAGCATGCGCAGGCCAACTGGCCGGTGTGTTTACGGACATATTCAATCAATCCCTATACCAGTCTGCTGTTCCCACATGCTTCAAGAGGGCCACCATTGTTCCTGTTCCCAAGAAAGCTAAGGTAACTGAGCTAAACGACTACCGCCCCGTAGCACTCACTTCCGTCATCATGAAGTGCTTTGAGAGACGAGTCCACCCTACCTGACACCCTAGACCCACTCCAATTTGCTTACCGCCCAAATAGGTCCACAGACGACGCAATCTCAACCACACTGCACACTGCCCTAACCCATCTGGACAAGAGGAATACCTATGTGAGAATGCTGTTCATTGACTACAGCTCGGCATTCAACACCATAGTACCCTCCAAGCTCGTCATCAAGCTCGAGACCCTGGGTCTCGACCCCGCCCTGTGCAACTGGGTACTGGGCTTCCTGACGGGCCACCCCCAGGTGGTGAGGGTAGGCAACAACATCTCCACCCCGCTGATCCTCAACACTGGGGCCCCACAAGGGTGTGTTCTGAGCCCTCTCCTGTACTCCCTGTTCACCCACGACTGCGTGGCCACGCAAGCCTCCAACTCAATCATCAAGTTTGCGGACGACACAACAGTGGTAGGCTTGATTACCAACAACGACGAGACGGCCTACAGGGAGGTGGTGAGGGCCCTCGGAGTGTGGTGTCAGGAAAATAACCTCACACTCAACGTCAACAAAACTAAGGAGATGATTGTGGACTTCAGGAAACAGCAGAGGGAACACCCCCCTATCCACATCGATGGAACAGTAGTGGAGAGGGTAGCAAGTTTTAAGATCCTCGGCATACACATCACAGACAAACTGAATTGGTCCACTCACACAGATAGCATCGTGAAGAAGGCGCAGCAGCGCCTCTTCAACTTCAAGAGGCTGAAGAAATTCGGCTTGTCACCAAAAGCACTCACAAACTTCTACAGATGCACAATCGAGAGCATCCTGGCGGGCTGTATCACCGCCTGGTACGGCAACTGCTCCGCCCACAACCGTAAGGCTCTCCAGAGGGTAGTGAGGTCTGCATAACGCATCACCGGGGGCAAACTACCTGCCCTCCAGGACACCTACACCACCCGATGTTACGGGAAGGCCATAAAGATCATCAAGGACAACAACCACCCGAGCCACTGCCTGTTCACCCCGCTATCATCCAGAAGGCGAGGTCAGTACAGGTGCATCTAAGCTGGGACCGAGAGACTGAAAAACAGCTTCTATCTCAAGGCCATCAGACTGTTAAACAGCCACCACTAACATTGAGTGGCTGCTGCCAACACACTGACACTGACACGGACTCAACTCCAGCCACTTTAATAATGGGAATTGATGGGAAATGATGTAAATATATCACTAGCCACTTTAAACAATGCTACCTTATATAATGTTACATACCCTACATTATTCATCTCATATGCATACGTATATACTGTATTCTATATCATCGACTGCATCCTTATGTAATACATGTATCACTAGCCACTTTAACTATGCCACTTTGTTTACATACTCATCTCATATGTATATACTGTACTCGATACCATCTACTGTATCTTGCCTATGCTGCTCAGTACCATCACTCATTCATATATCTTTATGTACATATTCTTTATCCCCTTACACTGTGTATAAGACAGTAGTTTTAGAATTGTTAGATTACTTGTTGGTTATTACTGCATTGTCGGAACTAGAAGCACAAGCATTTCGCTACACTCGCATTAACATCTGCTAACCATGTGTATGTGACAAATACAAATTGATTTGATTTGATTTATATGGATTACATCTGATTTTGTTTACTTCTGCTTGGTTTGATAAGATAAATCAAGAATGCATGTACTGTATCTCTCCCTCTAAGACCATTACATATCAAGGTCAAACAGGGGCACTAGCTGTAGGTTAACTGAGCCATGTAATCATAGAGTCAAGTTGGATGACATTCTCAATGAAGAAAAGAGAGAGAGCCACCATTCAAAACCGCCTCCAAGTTGCAGGCAGATGGCAGGAGTAAAAAATGCTGCGGCATGGTGCTCAGATATCCCACATTACTGCACCAGTGACCTTTTAACCTTCGTATTGACATCATGCAAACATCCACAAATTGTATACAGTATTTAGCCTACCCGAGTAGCCCATACAAAATATCTAAGGCCAATAAAGTAGATGATGAATAAGTTAATAAAAACGTTTTTTATATATAACATTTAAACAAATAAATGACAAAATTTAGTGTCGGATGCAGAGGTCTGAAAAGCTCCAAGTTTTGTCCTCCAGATAATAACTGACATGGAACCCGTGGAACATGCAGAAGGGCACCTTGACCCAGACCGTTTCCATCACCTGGACTGAAACGTGACTGCAGAGTTAGTACATTAATCACCACTCAACAGCTGGGAGTGGAAGTAGAATATGTAAATAAATGATGCCAGGTGTACTTTGGCTAACCTTGCGGAAACACCTCCCAATGCTCCATGCATAACTCTATAGTTTCCCATAGCCATAAGCTTTGCGTTATCAACCCATGTCACTGGCCCAGCCTCCAAGGGCAGCAGGTAGCCTAGAGGTTAAGAGCGTTGGACCAATAACCGAAAGGATACGCAACACACATTTACATTTCACATGTGTATAACACACACTTGTCCATGTGTGAAATAGGACAAAAATAGGCACCCACCAAATTATTAATGTAGTAATCACAACACTTCTATCTATTCAGCATCTCAATGCACATGGGGTGGTAGAGAATAATTTACTTATAGATACACACAAAAACAAAGTCGCCTGCCTACTGTTGGCAATAAGCATAGAATGCATTGTAACCAGACTCCATGTGAATTTGTTTTCATGAGGAAAAACAGGAAGTGTCTCCTACCCATATGAAAAAATAGTATAGTATACTATGGTATAAATACTACACTCTTAGAAAAACGGTTTCAAAAAGGTTCTTCGGCTGTCCCCATAGGATAAACCTTTTTGGTTCCAGGTAGAGCCCTTTTTGGTTTAAAGTAGAACCCTTTTGGCTTCCATTGTAACGGTTCTCTTCAGGTGAAGTAGAGTCAGACCAAAATGCGGCGTGGCTATTGCGATCCATGTTTAATGAAACAAAGTAAACACGAATCAAATATGGGGGTGCTATGTCATTATTGGATCAAAAAACTTGCCTGTTTTAAGCGCAATATTTTGTCACGAAAAGATGCTTGACTATGCATATAATTGGCAGCTTTGGAAAGAAAACACTCTGACGTTTCCAAAACTGCAAAGATATTATCTGTGAGTGCCCCAGAACTGATGCTACAGGCGAAACCAAGATGAAACTTCAAACAGGAAATTAGCAGGATTTTTGACGCTCTGTTTTTCATTGTCTCCTTATATGGCTGTGAAAGCGCCACGAATTAGCCTGCCCTTTCTATCGTTTCTCCAACTTGTCTGCAGCATTGTAACGTATTTGTAGGCATATCATTGGAAGATTCACCATAAGAGACTACATTTACCAGGGGTCCGCCCGGTGTCCTTTGTTGAAATTGTTGCGTAATCTCCAAGCTGCTCGCATTCATCCATGTGATTAAGACAGAGAGGAGACTTCCAGGAATTATATATCATGAAGAGATATGTGAAAAACACTTTGAGGATTGATTCTAAACAACGTTTACCATGTTTCAGTCGATATTATGGAGTTAATGTGGAAGAAAGTTTGGCGTTTGGATGAATTAATTTTTGTTTTTTACAGAAATGCTTGTTTTGCTATGGTTGAGAAGCAAATGTTTTAAAATCTGAGACGACAGTGTTGTTAACAAAAGGCTAAGCTTGAGAGCTAGCATATTTATTTCATTTCATTTGCGATTTTCATGAATAGTTAACGTTGCATTATGGTAATGAGCTTGAGGCTGTATTCACGATCCCGGATCCGGGATGGCTCGACGCAAGAAGTTAAGTGTGCCTTGAATTTGAAATAAATCAAGGTAGGAACCACAAATGTGGAGATCATCCGTTCACCTACTCTGCATCTCACAAAGACACAGCGGTTGGAACCAAATCTCTCAAATTTAGACTCATCAGACCAAAAGACAGATTTCCACCGGTCTAATGTCCATTGTTCGTGTTTCTTGGTCCAAGCAAGCCTCTTCTTATTATTGGTCTCCTTTTAGTAGTGGTTTCTTTGCAGCAATTCGACCAGAAAGGCCTGATTCACTCAGTCTCCTCTGAACAGTTGATGTTGAGATGTGTCTGTTACTTGAACTCTGAGGTGCAGTTAACTCTATTGATTTTTTTGTTTTGTTGAATTTGACCCCTTTTCTCCCCAATTTCGTGGTATCCAATTGTTTTAGTAGCTACTATCTTGTCTCATTGCTACAACTCCCGTACGGGCTCGGGAGAGACGAAGGTTGAAAGTCATGCGTCCTCCGATACACAACCCAACTAGCCGTACTGCTTCTTAATACAGCGCGCATCCAACCCGGAAGCCAGCCGCACCAATGTGTCGGAGGGTACACTGTGCACCTGGCAACCTTGGTTAGTGCACACTGCGCCCGGCCCACCACAGGAGTCGCTGGTGCGCGATGAGACAAGGACATCCCTACTGACCAAGCCCTCCCTAACCCGGACGACGCTAGGCCAATTGTGCGTCGCCCCACGGACCTCCCAGTCGCGGCAGGTTACGACAGAGCCTGGGCGCAAACCCAGGGACTCTGATGGCACAGCTGGCGCTGCAGTACAGCGCCCTTAACCACTGCGCCACCCGGGAGGCCAACTCTATTGAACTTATCCTCTGCAGCAGAGGTAACTCTGGGTCTTCCTTTCCTGTGGAAGTCCTCATGAGAGCCAGTTTCATCATAGCGCTTGGTGGTTTTTGCAACTGCACTTGAAGAAACGTTCAAAGTTCTTTCCAGATTGACTGACCTTCATTTCTTAAAGTAATGATGGCTGACTCTGTCTTTTACCAAATAGGGTATACCACCCCTACCATGTCACAACCCAACTGATAGCCTCAAATGCATTAAGAAGGAAATCAATTCCACAAATTAACTTTTAACAAGGCACACCTGTTAATTTAAATGCATTCCATGTCACTACCCCATGAAGCTAGTTGAGAAAAGGCCAAGATTGTGCAAAGCTGTCATCAAGGCAAAGGGTGGCAACTTTGAAGAATCTCAAATCTCAAATATATTTTAGATTTGTTTAGCACTTTTTTGGTTACTACATGATTCCATAGTTTTGATGTCTTCACTATTATTCTACAATGTGGAACAAAGTAAAAATGAAAGAAAAAATGAAACCCCTTCAATGAGTAGGTGTGTCCAAACTTTAGACTGGTACTGTATATATACTTGGCATGTAGGTTTCACACTTTAGGGTAGTACAAACTGGGTATGGGGAGGAAAATGGGCAGGGTATATGCAAATAAATACTGTAGTATAATATACTATAGTAATTACTGTCGTGTTTTTGCCGACATTACTGTAGTATTTACTGTAGTGTTTTTGCTGACATTACTGTAGTATTAACTGTAGTGTTTTTGCTGACATTACTGTAGTATTTACTGTAGTGTTTTTGCCGACATTACTGTAGTATTTACTGTAGTGTTTTTGCCGACATTACTGTAGTATTTACTGTAGTGTTTTTGCCGACATTACTGTAGTATTTACTGTAGTATTTTTGCGGACATTACTGTAGTATTTACTGTAGTGTTTTTGTCGACATTACTGTAGTATTAACTGTAGTGTTTTTGCCGACATTACTGTAGTATTTACTGTAGTGTTTTTGCCGACATTACTGTAGTATTTACTGTAGTGTTTTTGATGACATTACTGTAGTATTTACTGTAGTGTTTTTGATGACATTACTGTAGTATTTACTGTAGTGTTTTTGCCGACATTACTGTAGTATTTACTGTAGTATTTTTGCCGACATTACTGTAGTATTTACTGTAGTGTTTTTGCCGACATTACTGTAGTATTTACTGTAGTGTTTTTGCCGACATTACTGTAGTATTTCCTGTAGTGTTTTTGCCGACATTACTGTAGTATTTACTGTAGTGTTTTTGCAGACATTACTGTAGTATTTACTGTAGTGTTTTTGATGACATTACTGTAGTATTTACTGTAGTGTTTTTGATGACATTACTGTAGTATTTACTGTAGTGTTTTTGATGACATTACTGTAGTATTTACTGTAGTGTTTTTGCCAACATTACTGTAGTATTTACTGTAGTGTTTTTGATGACATTACTGTAGTATTTACTGTAGTGTTTTTGCCAACATTACTGTAGTATTTCCTGTAATCTTTTTGCCGACATTACTGTAGTATTTACTGTAGTCTTTTTGCCGACATTATTGTAGTATTTACTGTAGCGTTTTTGCCGACATTACTGTAGTATTTACTGTAGTGTTTTTGCGATCTGTAGTATACTGTAGTACAGTATACTACAAAATGATATAGTAAGTAATACACATGATCGAGGGATGCTACAGTGTGTACAATTCTACAATATACTACAGTTTACTACAGAATTCTATATTAAGTATTGTAGCATTCTATAGTAAACTGTAGTCATTTTTTATGTGGGAAGTTTGTAAGTCGCTCTGGATAAGAGCGTCTGCTAAATGACTTAAATGTAAATGTAAATGTAAGTTGGTGAACTTCAAGCACTGTCACATATCATCGTTAATCTTTTTAGCAGTTTTTCATGTGCACCTTTGTATGCTTGAAAGAAAACATACACTTGTTGGATATTACACCTGTTTCAGAACTTATATCAATCAGTATTCATTGCATTTTCCAAGTTCACGCATGGGAGGATAATGCACAAAAAGCATGATGGTCCTGTTATAAAGTTCAATTGTTCTCATCTGGGCCGTCATTGAAAATAAGAATTTGTTCTTAACTGACTTGCCTAGTAAAATAAAGGTAAAATCAAATATATATATATATTTAATCTCCATGTCGCAACTTTCTAAACATATAGAATTGGACATACAGTACTAGCCTTATAAAATGGTCGACCCCCTTTCTAACATGCCGATGAAGAGACGCCTTCAATGTAAAACCTCATCATGCAGGACGTTTGGGAACGTATTTTACACACAAATACGCACGACTGCAAAGAGAAACAAACACAATAAAACGTGGTAAATACTCTTTAAATTCTTTAAAAAATCATCACCATACTCAACTCAAAATGTATAACTCCAATACCAAATTCAATATTGAGCTACAAAAAAATAGTATTGCTATGCGACTGATATATAACATGTGTGCAATAACAAAATATAATCTGAAAATCAGCAATCAACGGAAATAACAAAACATATCACCGCAATCATAGCACTTACCACCCGGACTGTCCATGTTTCTTTATGTGTCTTGTTTGCTGTGATGAATGAAGCTCGACTTGTCAATATACAGCTGCTTCTGAATGTCAATTTGCAGGATCAATACTAAACTACAGACAGGTGATAGTCGAGAACTACCTTTGTGTAAAATACCTGACCCATGGAACGAGCGCACAGTTGAAGACAATAGTATTGATCTGTCAACGACAGAACACTCTGTAGCATACTGTAAGCACGGTTATGTCCAGCTGTATTCTATGCAGAACAGTTATGTCCAACTGTCTCAGGTGTGCAGGATATATTATTATTGCATGCTACCTGGATCCGTTCTGCACTGTGCTAGTGAGTTGCTTGGTTCGGCGGAAGGGAGTGTCGCGAGCAGAGAACAAGTGATTCTAATTTTTAAACTCCCAATAATTCACAGCTCCATCAGCATCTCCGAGGGTGAACTGAACTGTAAACTAGATCAAACAATACACGCACTCACTTCCACATCAATCACGTTTTCAGGTGACTTTAAAAAATGTGACTCGCTTCTGCGTCCTCACTCAACTTCTGTTGTGTCTGTTTGGATGTATATCTCATCTCACTATATGTCCCATTTGAACTCTCCTTTCACCCTTTACTCTATCATGCGTTCTCATTGGCCGGTATTTAGAGCTGAGGGGAGATTTGATGCGCTTATGTGACGGTGCTACGCGTTTAGTAAAGCCACGGTGCATGTGCGCTCTGCATGTGCCTGGGCGTGCGCCGCCCTACTGACATACTGTACATTTTATACATACCATAATGCCGAGCGTGCGATAACGAGAAGTGGGCGGATGAGGCACATGCACAATGGGCGGCGCACACCGTGACTGGTCCGGAAGTTTTTAGTAGCGGACTGCGGCTTGAAGTTGATGGCCGACATTCAGACCATGTGTTTTAGGAACAAATACACAAACAAGTGACACATGTTGTCCTAAATGTGAGTGTTTGTGTTTGTGTTTGTGGAGGAAATGTAGGCTGTCTCTTCAGCATACATTATTTTACTGTGGCAGGATTATTCACGTCCCCTCACTAACATTAAATTGCAGTTCATTATTTTGTCACTAGAGAGCGCCACAACGCCAGGAAACCCATCTTTGTAGCCTCAATTCTCCACACATTAATTTTTCTGAAGTGTTTGGGTGAGTTCAAGAGGATCACTTTTGTCGAGCCTTCCAAAGTGTGTTGCATTAAGAGGATCAACATTGTCTTACTTGTGCCTACATGACAACTGCATGACTTTACAAAAACAATGCGATCGAAGATCATGAAGTTTTGACTGCAAGTTTCTGCAGTTTGCATTGCAGCTGCATTGTGGGAACCTCTATTGTCAGGGTTTTTCTTTATCTTTACCATTTTCTACATTGTAGAAAAGTAGTGAAGACTTCAAAACTATGAAATGACATGGAATTATGTAGTAACCACAAAAGTGTTAAACAAATCAACAAATATTTTATATTTGAGTAGCTTCAAAGTAGCCACCCTTTGCCTTGATGACAGGTCATTTGTACATTGATAGACTTCAATGTACATGTCACATCTGCTCCTGCCACGCCCACTAGTGCTCATCCTGTGTCTACTTGACCTGCTGCCACTCCTCCAGTGCTCTCTCTCTCTCTCTCTCTCTCTCTCTCTCTCTCTCTCTCTCTCTCTCTCTCTCTCTCTCTCTCTCTCTCTCTCTCTGTCTCTGTGTGTGTGTGTGTGTGTGTGTGTGTGTGTGTGTGTGTGTGTGTGTGTGTGTGTGTGTGTGTGTGTGTGTGTGTGTGTGTGTGTGTGCGTGTGTGTGTGTGTGTGTGTGTGTGTGTGTGATTTGTGGGCAGAGACAAGTGTGCTGGAGTCAGAGCAGATCCCCACCAGCTGCAACCTGTTCCATAATCAAGACCTCTACATATACTCAGTCCTGCCTCTTCTCTCTGCCAGATTGTAATCTCTGCTCAGTCAGTCCATGTTTCTAGCCGTTTGTTCCTGTTTAGATCCTGTTGGCCTGTTTTCCCTTGCCTGACGCAGTTTTCCTCTCCACTACAGTTCTTCCCGCTCTGACTCTGGTCCCTGTCTCCAGTCCGACTTCTCGTCAGTCCTGCTACTCTGTCCTGGATTCCCCACTCTACGCTCCCTTGGATTCCCCTCCGGACCTGCTTACCCTATCCCAACACCTCTCGCTCCAGCCTCAGCCTCGCACCTGGTTTTCGGCAATCCGCCTGAGCTTCCCCTGGCCTGCACTCAGTCCCCCCCGTCCCCCCCCGTGTTTCAATAAATACCTTGGTTACCTCATCCCAGTCTCCTCGTCTGAGTCTGCTCTTGGCTTCCCCTGTTCCGCTCCACTTGACAGTACAAATGATTGTGATATTTTCGTCTCTCTCACCAATTGAATTGATTGGACAATATACACACATATATTAACAGTTTGTGAGTGTGTAATATGGGGGTTGGAGCCATGTGTATTTCATTACTAATAAAAACTTTTATAAACAATGGCAATCCTGCCTTGTTGCGTTGAACCTTGCTGTTGGAAAACCACATTGGTGTCCGACTTTGCTGTTGCAGATGCACCTCCCCCGACTTCATTCCTCAACTTTCATCTGCAGTGGATTGCTTCAGCCTTACCACTCAAACGAGCCCCCTCTCTTCGGGACAATGGTCGAGATGGCCCATTGCGCAGATAACTGATTGATCATAACTTTGGATGCGTTGACATTTATACAGGCAGCCCAATTCTTCACAAATGTTTCACAAATTTGTATTTTTTGCTAATCAGATCAATTCTGATGTGAAAAGATCTGATGTGAATAGTCAAAAGACCAATTAGTGGGGGGAAAAAGATCAGAATTGAGCTGCATGTGTAAACGCAGCCTCTGAGTTCTTTCAATTAATTTGTAGTGATTTGTACTATTAGGATTGAGCAGTAGGTTACCATGATATTACACCTAGGTCTATTAGGATTGAGCAGTAGGTTACCATGATATTACACCTAGGTCTATTAGGATTGAGCAGTAGGTTACCATGATATTACACCTAGGTCTATTAGGATTGAGCAGTAGGTTACCATGATATTACACCTAGGTCTATTAGGATGGAGCAGTAGGTTACCATGATATTACACCTAGGTCTATTAGGATTGAGCAGTAGGTTACCATGATATTACACCTAGGTCTATTAGGATTGAGCAGTAGGTTACCATGATATTACACCTAGGTTTATTAGGATTGAGCAGTAGGTTACCATGATATTACACCTAGGTCTATTAGGATGGAGCAGTAGGTTACCATGATATTACACCTAGGTCTATTAGGATGGAGCAGTAGGTTACCATGATATTACACCTAGGTCTATTAGGATTGAGCAGTAGGTTACCATGATATTACACCTAGGTCTATTAGGATTGAGCAGTAGGTTACCATGATATTACACCTAGGTCTATTAGGATTGAGCAGTAGGTTACCATGATATTACACCTAGGTCTATTAGGATGGAGCAGTAGGTTACCATGATATTACACCTAGGTCTATTAGGATTGAGCAGTAGGTTACCATGATATTACACCTAGGTCTATTAGGATTGAGCAGTAGGTTACCATGATATTACACCTAGGTCTATTAGGATGGAGCAGTAGGTTACCATGATATTACACCTAGGTCTATTAGGATTGAGCAGTAGGTTACCATGATATTACACCTAGGTCTATTAGGATGGAGCAGTAGGTTACCATGATATTACACCTAGGTCTATTAGGATGGAGCAGTAGGTTACCATGATATTACACCTAGGTCTATTAGGATTGAGCAGTAGGTTACCATGATATTACACCTAGGTCTATTAGGATGGAGCAGTAGGTTACCATGATATTACACCTAGGTCTATTAGGATGGAGCAGTAGGTTACCATGATATTACACCTAGGTCTATTAGGATTGAGCAGTAGGTTACCATGATATTACACCTAGGTCTATTAGGATGGAGCAGTAGGTTACCATGATATTACACCTAGGTCTATTAGGCTACTTGATGAGGAAGATGTTGCGTAAACACATTGTTCCTTTGTCTTTCTCAAGCAATTTTGCGTTAAGACTTGTTGCAACTGTGTTTATTTTTATCTGAAACTACCT